>NC_059328.1:181423544-181526044 GCF_018350155.1 Leopardus geoffroyi | reverse complement strand
ACTTTTTCCAGACCAAGCTGTATGCAATCAATTCAAAACAAAAATAGCACTATAATAAGTAACATAATTGTGTGACTTAGACTGAGGCAATCAATGCTTAATGTGTGCTATGAGTGGTAGTAAAGTCTGCCAAGTTAGTGGCATTTATGCTGGACCTTAAAAGAGATTGCAAGTTTAAAAATTTGGAAACTTACTCTGAAGAAAAAATATAAGAAAATGTGCGAAAAGTTTTGGGAGACTGAAGAAAAGCCCTGAAATTTTATTACGTTTGTTTGTTTGTTTGTTTGTTGAGAGAGAGAGAGAGAGAGAGAGAGAGCTCAAACAGGGGAGGGGCAGAGAGAGGGAGAGAGGGAGAGAGAGAGAATCCCAAGCAGGTTCTGCACCCTCAGCACAGAGGCCAATGCACGGCTCCAAGTCAAGTGACATCCTACCCTGAGCTGAAACCAACAGTCCTGATGCTTAACTGCTTAACTGAGCCACCCAGGCACCAAACCCTGAAATTTTAAATCTCGAAGAACTAACAGTCAGATTATGGAGGCATTGAGGGTCACATTGGGGAGCCATTGGGAAATTTCTGAAGCAGGGTGACTATTATTCATGACTTCAGAAGGTAAATCTGTTGAAAGTGTTAATGATATAACTGTCAGAAAACTGGGAGATCCGTTAACTAGTTATCATAGATTTCTAGAGAAGAGATCGCAAGAAACTGAACTCAGTCATTCCCAATGATTTTTTTTTTAACTAGAATATATTGGAGAAAGATGATCAATGCAGAATTGACAAGACTTGGTGATTGGTTGTAGAGATGCAGGAGATGGATGGCTATGATATTTATATTGGGAGCAGGCTATCAGTAAGATACAGAGCTAACACTTAAGCCGTCGCAATACTAAGGACTTTATGAGTATCACAATTAATCATGGAGGAATTAATGATAAAGGCATTATTATTATTAGAACTATTTCACACATGAGGAAATTGAGTCAGAGAGGTTAAGAAGCTTGGCCAAGGTCAAATAGAGGTGATAGACCCGGTCTTTGAACCTAGGCATTCTAATTCCAGAGCCTGTATTTGTCACTACTTTCAATCAACAAACTATAAATTGAAAGAATTTTGAATGGCCAAGCTAATTTCAAATCAAAGTAATATCCAGAGGGATATGTGAGTTGGGTATACATCAGGATTCATTAATGGTCTCAGAGCTCATGATGTAATATGGATGAAATTAGTATACATGTGGTATTTGGAATTATGTAAATAGATAATGCTATCTAATAGACAACACTTTTTAGACAGAGAGTGGATATAGCATAGAAATTATGAAAATCTCTTCAGTTAAGTTCCAGAGTACCTCAAGAATGGTAATTTTAGATTGCTGTTTGAATTTTCCAACTTTGTAAAATTTTTATTTTTAGAAAGGAATATGTAATAAATAGCTGTTCGCAGGAAGTTTTTCTTGTAAAGTAAATTATTTAGCATCTTACTATTGAGGATTTCTTCAAAGAGATGTGAAGAAAGAATTTATAATTCATAAGAAATATCCTACTGGCCTTTCTGTTTACTACAACTAGGAGTTATAGGTCATAATAGTTTATAAAATGTAACCTATCTGGTACATAAGCATGCCAAATTGACTACATAATCTATCATCTATCTATCTGTCTGTGTATCTATCTATCTATCTATCTATCTATCTATCAATCAACTGGAGGATCAAATTCTTGCCTCCCTGGCAGTGGTGGAAAATCATAGTATTCATACAAATGTGGGGCAAACACTCGCTGGTAATTTTCACTGGTTGAACCCCTCCACTTGGTCCTGCACTACTGAGTGGGGTTTCTTGGGTGTTGCAATTGTTGCTATAATTATTCTTTTTATTATAGTCTGCCAAACTGGAATGAAAGCACTATCTACGGCTAGGGACATCAAGCACGCCTACACTGCTCAATTATCTCAAAGCCTGATAGCTGCTCCCCTACAAAAAACAAAAAGGGGGGAATGTTGGGATTATTACTCAGGATAGTGAGATTATACACAACGCTTGGGTAGCTGAAATGTAACATGGAGATTTCTGGTAGGCTGCAGTTAAGCTTGGGAAGAGGTGGGTCTCTTGGAATGCCAGGGCTTGCATAACCTCCTTGACTGCCAAATGCTGGGCGGGCTGGGGTGGGGTGGCGGACTGGCCTTCCCAGGTGTGGGAAACTCTGTTATGTATATGTTTATACATTGTGTACAAAGTTCGGGAAAACAGTAGGACACATAGACTCTTGTGGTATATCTCTGATTGGATTATTCTCTTGTGATTGTTCACCTTTAAGTCATGCACCCTTTGTTTTTGCATGCCTGAAATGTTATACGCCCTCTTGTTATACACAACAAGCCAACTGAGATTTGTGATTGGCCTGACACTGCAATAAATGAGAATGTGAGTGAGGCAAACTGGGGTCTTTGTCTGCAAACTTTGGCCCCCATGCCTTCTCCTCTCCTTCTTAGCCAAGTGTGGAGTAATGTTTCATCCCTCAGCACAGGGTTTGCTGGCCATTTCAGGCATCTATCTACCTCTCTTACATGCTTTCATTAGTGCTTATAATTAATAGTTTACAAAGTCACACTCATTAAATGCATTTTTATATTGATATTCATGAAAAGACACTTGCACTATTAACATGGAGTAAAGTGAGGGTGTCTGAAAAAGGAGCAGAAACATAGCACTAGATTCTTGGTTACTGGCCTGCACTTTGAGATCCATGTCTGGGAATGTTTGACTATAGTGGTGAGCTGCCTGGGGGATGGGGAATAGGAGAAAGGAAGCAACTTAGCACAGCTTTTCTTTTCCTTCCTTTACCACACTCTACTTTTCAATCCACTCTCCACTTCTATTTTAGTTCAATTAATATTAATTAGAGTTCAGTTTTAAAGTGTTAAGATATCAATTCACTTGCTCCTTAAATTAAAAAAGATTGAAGTTCTTTTGAATTTTTAAATGATAACTGTAATATTTTGTATGCATTGATGGTTTCTCCATTTCACCTATCATATTAAGGTAATTCTTCAGAGATTCTGAGTAGGGAGAATATGTCATGCAGAAGATAAAATGGGGCATGTTAACAAAAGAAAGAAAAAGAAAGAGAGAAAGAAAGAAAGAAAGAAAGAACATTTTAAGGCACTTCACAATATTTCTTTGTTGATAAAATATATAGTATTTTAGCAGTACAAAATATAAAAATAGAATTAAATATTTAATTAAATAGAGGAAATAAATTATACCTGAATCCAAAATAAAGGAAACTTTGTTCTGATTTAATGAAATATACGTTTAGTGGGGATCTTACTTGATAATATGTTGCAAGAAAGAATAGAATTCTCATTTTTATTATCTGATAAAATGTGTCCAGAAATTGTATGCTCTACTAGAGAATTGGGAAGCTGATGTAGGCAGTAGTTTCTGCTCTAAATTTATGCTTCAAATTACATTGCATTTGTAATTATAAAACATTTTTTTTCTCATTTAAGTTGACTTTAATTTGTGGCTATGTTGAATTAGGTAAGGACTTTCGGTGTTACTGTCCACAGAAGAGATATTTGGATGGGAGTACCAAATGTATCACAGTTGGTGAGATACTACCTGTTAAACAAAACCTATCTAAAGCAAATGATCTCTCTGATAACTGAAGCCTCTTAAAGGCAGGTGCCAGAAAATTAGCAGATCATTTTCTCCTTCTAGTAAAATCTGATGATAGATGTCCTTTGTATAGAGGTATGGAGGCTAAAATAACCTTGAACCTTAAAGCATCAAGGTGAGTAAATGTTTGTGTGACAAAAGTTAAAATAGCTCTATAGTAGAGCAGGTAATGTAGACAGCAACTAGGCTGATTTTGTAAGTTAGTATGAAAGGAATTCAGTTCACCACTCTTATACACTCTCTAGTACTTTTTGTTTCCTTACAACTGACTCCTTGACCCTTTGGTAACTGGTGTCTCATTGCTGTGAGGTTCTAGGTCACTGTTAAATGTTAACTGACAAAGACTTAAAATTTAATCTTTCCATTAGAGTTTACATGCTTAACAGTCATTTTTGTAAACCAAACTCTTACGGTCCGAAGAATTGCTCATGCTGGGATTTAAATTCTGTGGGAGAAGGAGGAAGTATAAAGTCCTATAGGCCTCTGACCCTGCATTGTGTGTTAAATTAAGTTAAAGAAATAATTTTTATTTATGCCAACAACTTTATTTAACCATCAGAGTGCCAGCTTAATGTAATCTTGTGAATTAATGTCATTACATTATAGAATAAATTTTTGTTGAATACTTTTTTCTCCTGCTGTTAACTCTGCCCTTTTGTCAGTAACTTATAGTGGGTGACTATTTGTACAGAGGACTTCACACATGAAGTATAATTGCAGTTATTAAATAATAGATTTCCCTTGTATACTTTTCTCAGTCATTTGGAAAGGCAAAAGATTTGTTCAGAACTTTACAATACCAAGGACGTATTTTAAATGCAAGAAAGGAATAGAGTCATATATATATGTATATGTATATATATATATATATGACTAGATTTATGCATTATAGATAAAAGGACAGACAAAGATTATTTTGCATTCGGACATAAAACTCAATGAAAGTTTAGATTCAAGTACAGAATTTTAAGATTTATTGAAAGTGAACCTTCTCCTTACAGCTAAAATGAATATGGATTGAATTTAACCTCCTACCTAAAACATATGAGCAGCAACCACAAAAATAAGACTAATGACATGATTCCTCTGATACTACAGCTTATGGCCTTGAGAGAATTTTGAGTCAGTGATACAAGAAGGGAGAACCCAGATGGAAACCGGTGAACTCCCTGAAGTGAGGAGACAGAATTGGGAGTCCAGGGAAACCAAAGCAGCTATATAGTTCACAGGAAAGAATATTAGAAAGGAGAGTGGTACACAAAGCTGTAATTCTGGAGATGGGCAAAAAGTCCATCTGGACAACTCAGTTGAGTACTGATCAGCATATACATGTGGGTCACTACTCGAGGATAGGGAAAGATCAACCCGACAAGTTTAGAGGTAACATGCCTAGTGCCCAAAAAGGGTGAATACAGTTGGTTTCCACAGGCAAGCTGGAAACGGGGCATTGTGTAGAGTATGCAGAAGTATCTTATCTAAGTCTTTGAGAAAAATGAGCTTTAGACAGAGTGCTGTTTCGGTTTTATCCAACAAAATTTCAGAACAAGATCTCCCCACTCCCATTCAAATTGTTTCCAATCACATCCTAGAAAAAATCTCAAGTTTATGGGGAAACATAAATATTCTGCACCCAGGAAGCTAAAATTCATAATGTCTGATGTTCAATAAAAAAATTGGCAATCCGGCCAAGAAGCAAGAAAATACAACCCACGATGAGAAAAAAAAAAAAAATTAGTCAACTGAAACTGACTCAGAACTGACACACGTATTAGACTTACCAGCTAAGATCATTAAACTGTATTAACTGGATTCCATATGTTCACAAAGTTAGATAAAAACAGGGGGAAAATGTGTATATATAAACCCTAGGCAGTAATTCATGGGAAATTGATAGCACTAAACACTTGTATTAAAAAAAGATAAAAAGCCTCAAATCAGTGCTTTCAGCATCCACCTTCAGAAAATAGAAAAAGAAAAGCAAATTAAACCCAGGGTGAATAGAAGAAAGAATAATAATGATCAGTGTGAAAATGTGTTAAATAGAATCAACAGAAAAACAATAGAGAAAATCAATGAAAATGAAAGGTAGTTTTTTGAAAAGGTTACAGAATGTGTTGACCACTAGCCAGAATAATTGGGGGAAGAAAAACAAGAGGATTCAAATTAATATTATAAATAAACACGTGTTTTAAATTTTAAAATTTGTTTATAGAAGCAGGCAGAAAATAAGTTTCACCACACTAGAGGAACTATAGTAAAGAAGGTTAAAAGAACACTGGAAATAAACAATAACAGAAGTATATGCTTTAGCTAAAAGTAAAGATTAGGGAAAGATGAAAAAAACACAAACAAACGAACACACAAACACTTGCACCTGCGGCACTGGCTGTCAGTAGAATTTTAAAATAAATATAAGGGGTCTATCCTGAGACTAATCTTTTTATTATTATTTTTTTTATTATGTTCGAGAATGTCTCATAGTTTCTTAGTAGCTAATTAGCTATAAAAGGAAATATTTGAATTAGCTAATTAAAACACTTGGAAGCATTTTATAGGAGAACAAAAGTGAAAGGTACACTATGACTAATTGTCTCCCCAAAGCCACATTGTAGGCAAGAAGGCAGTGGAATGATAGCTTGATAGTGTGCTGAGAAAATAGAATTGTCTACCCAGACAATCACTCTTTTGGGAATTAAGGTACGGTAAATACAATTTCACAAAAAGATATATGGAACATGTCACACAGAGACCTTCACCCAAAGCACTACATGAAGATACTCTTTATGACAAACGAAATCGAACCCTACAGGCTATAATGTGGTGCAAGAAGCAGTGGTGAAGAATCAGTCCGTAAGCATAGACGCTACATGAAAACTGACTGAGGGAAAAATAGTGAGTGTGCCAGGATGGGAATGGGGACCGGTATAGACTAAATGTGGTTTTTTAGTTTATGACTGCTGCTATAACAAATTACCACACATTTAGGGGCTGGAAACAACACAGATTTATTGTATTAAAGTCCTGAAGTTCAGAAATCTGAAATGGACATCATTAGGCTAAAATCCAGGGGGTGATAGGGTTGCATTCATTCTGGAGCTTCCAGATGAGCATCTGTTTCCTTCCCCTTTCCTTCTTCCAGAGGCTGCCTGCATCTTTTTGGTTCTGCCCTCCTTCTAGCAATCTTATCATTTTGATCTGTTCTTCAGTTGCCAATCTCCTTCCTGTCACTCCCCTGCCTCCCTCTTTCACATGTAAGCATTCTGTGATACATTGAGCTCACCCAGATAATACAGGATAATTTTCCCATTTCAACATTTTCAATCACATATGCAAAGTCACACATACGCAAAACCCCTCTTGCCATGTAAGGTAACATATTCACAGGTTTTGGGAATTTAGATGTGAACATCTTTGGGGATGGGAGAAGCGTTACTCTACCTACTGTAGGAAGTATTAAAATCCAAAAAAAAAAAAAGTCATATGGAAGATGGGGAGGGGGAGGATAGGAGCTAAAATATTTTGAAGACCTTGCTTGTATTTCTTGAAAAGAGAATGCTAATTCATTTCATACTTTAGTGAATCAATTTTCTTGAGAAGCACACATGTTAAAAATGCAGTGTATGGCATGAAAACCCGTGGAAGGAATAAAGGGGTTTTAAAAATGGATTTATCCAGTATATAAGGAAATAAATAAGAACACAACAAAATATAGAAAAAGATGATGAGTTTGAAAAATGTCAGCAATACAAATGTAAAAGGACAAAACCACCAGTGTGTGGACAGGTATATTCAGATAAAAGTAAAAATAAAATGGTCATACCTAAAACATAAGGGTATTGAAGTTTAAAAATAAAATTATGGTAAAAGGCTCTAAAAAAGAAAAAAGAAAAAAACTGGTGTAGGTGGATTAGTGGTTCTAAACCAGGGTCAGTGTTGCACCCCAGGAGACAATTGGCAATGTCTTGAGATATCTTTGTCACAAATTTTGTGTGTGTATGTGGCGGGTGGGGGCTGTTTTAAGTACTGTGGCTTCATAATAAATCTTTAAATCAAGTAGTTTTAAGTATTCCAATGTTCTTCTTCTTCAAAGTTATTTTCGCTGAATAAACAAAAACCAAAATACTTTTAGCCAACAACTGTGGAATATACGTTCTTTTAAAATTCATATGGAGCATTCACAAATTAGAACTACATTCTAAGCCATAAAACAATTACTGTTAATAAATTGAAAATAATCGAAATTACGTATAGGACATATTAGCTTATGAAAATGAAATGAACAAAAAAAGCACAATAATTGAATGATCATGAAAAAATATTCAAGTACTTGAAAATCAGACAACTTTCTTCTAAATAATCCATGAATAAAAACAAGGAAATTAGAAATTACTATAAAGTGAATAAAACCAATACCGCAACATATCCAAATTTGTAGATTGCACCTTAGTGATGCTTGGAGGAAAATTACAGCATTATATGCTTATCATTGCACCACTAAACTTCCAATAAAACTCCCTTTGCACAACTACCTTGTGAGATTGATCATGTAGGAAAAACTCTAGGGGGGAAACTAAAAAGATATCATTTGGAAGAAAAGTTTCAAGGAAGACTGGATATTAATTAGAGGTAGGAACAAGGACGAAAAGGCTACTACTAGGGGTCATGTACAAAATTTTTCCTAAGAATCCCATTTATTTATTTTTATATTTTTTTAAGTTTTTATTTATTTTTGACAAAGAGAGATAGAGAGAGAGAGAGCTGGGGAGGGGCAGAGAGAGAGGGAGACACAGAATCTGAAGCAGACTCCAGGCTCTGAGCTGTCAGCACAGAGCCCAACATGGGGCTCGAACTCACAAACTGTGAGATCATGACCTGGGCCGAAGTCGGACACCCAACCGACCGAGCCACCCAGGCACCCCAAGAATCCTGTTTCTTGTACTGTCTCCCTACCCCATTGTTTATGGCTTTTCAACTGTAAATAAAAGACACAAATCAGCATAAAGCAAAAGGTAGATTTGGTAGTTTATGCCAACTGCAGAAAGAGTGATACTCCTTATTCCTATGAAATCATGTCTTTTTATTGATTGCAACTCACTTCCCTGTTTTTCTGACAACCATGGAAATGGCAAAAATGCTCAGACTAAACATAATGCAATGATATCTCCTATAAATTTAAGTTCATTCAAAGGAAAGAGCAAACAAGCAAACCTGGTGTCATATTCATATATTACATTCAGTTCCACATCCAGATTTTCTCATAGGTTTCATAATTATTTTTAGGTGTGGTTCTCCTTAATATTGTATACCATCTAAATATTCATGCCTCAGTGTACTCTAATTTTAATGGCAAATGCAAACAGGATCACCATTGTGAACTCCCTCTGAAAAAATAAGAAAAGGGTAAGAACATACTGTGATCTCTGATCCACATACTATTATTTCCTGGACAGTGATATTAAAGATTCGTCTCTCTGGAGCTGGCGTAAATTTCCTGATTTACTAATGTAACTGAACACATTCTTATGCTCTATGCATTGGTTATTTCCATTGCGCAATTTCTTCCAAGCCCAGAGCTGAGTGGGGTGACAAATCTCTTGTTAGGAGCTGGACCACTTTAGCTTCCTACTTTCTGTTGATGTGATTATGGGGATCTTGGAATTGACTTGGAGACTGACCTGTGAAGCTTCCTGTTAGAGTCTGGATTTATCTTCAAAAAACAAAACAAAACAAAACAAAACAAAAAACAAAACAACAACAACAAAACCAACAAAAAACAAAAATCTTTTTTTTTCAACCTTCATTGGTTTTCTGTTTATTTCATCCTAAATAACCATTAGGAATAAAGAAAAAAATGAAATAAAGTTGGGTCAGGAATCTGAATTCAGAATTGAATATTGAAGAATCTATCTCTTCCTATCTCCTTTATTTATTTATTTTTTCAACGTTTATTTATTTTGGGGACAGAGAGAGACAGAGCATGAACGGGGGAGGGGCAGAGAGAGAGGGAGACACAGAATCGGAAACAGGCTCCAGGCTCTGAGCCATCAGCCCAGAGCCCGACGCGGGGTTCGAACTCACGGACCGTGAGATCGTGACCTGGCTGAAGTCGGACGCTTAACCGACTGCGCCACCCAGGCGCCCCTCTTCCTATCTCCTTTAATCTCTTGTTAATAGAGTTTCTCTAGACCTTTGCATTGGGGAAAAAAAGGGGGGAAGCAATAGCCTCTTCTGATAAACATAGATAATCTGTCCACTTGGACACAGTCTCCCTTACTAACAATTCCAAACAGTGGGAATAATTATCCTTGTGAGGAAAAGATACACAATGAAGTACTTAGGAAGAATCAGACGAATCAAATTCTATGCTTCCTCTAGCGCTCCGGTCATTGTCCGTTTTTGTTCTAGAACTGTAATGTAGATTTGAAATTTAGGCATTTGCAGTTTGGCAGGGTGCCTGATTGACTTGTATGGTCTTGAGTTACTTGTCATGGATAGAGCACTTGTCTTTCTTTTTCCTTTCTAACAGACTAGCTTCAATAGAATCTTAACTCATTTGAAGTAATTCATTGAAGACTGCAAGAGGTAGCCAAAAATACCCCAAAAGTTGGGTAGATTTCTTCCAAGTCCTCCTAAACTGAAAACTGAAAAAGCACAAGGTCTGAGAAATAGGCAATGATTTTGTCATATGTATCACTGCCAGATTTAGTGTAGGACTTGGAGTCAGTTTTACTGAGTGGTTATGTTTACGTGCCTCTATAGTTCTTTCACCAGATAGTTCACTGTTTTTTTGTTTTGTTTTGTTTTGTTTTTGTTTTTAAATTTATTTATTTTTAAGAGGCAGAAACAGAGCATGAGCAGGGGAGGGGCAGAGAAAGAGGGAGACTCAGAATCTGAAGCAGGCTCCAGGCTCTGAGCTGTCAGCACAGAGCCCCACGCGGGGCTCCAACCCACGAACTGAGAGATCATGACCTGAGCCCAAGTCAGATGCTTACCTGACTGACCCATCCAGGCACCCCAGACAGCTCACTTTTTGAGTTACTTCTACATTTGGTTCCGTATGTTAACTTTAAATCTTCATTGAATTAATTACAATCGCCTCCACAGTTCGAGTGCCACCCGCGTTATCTGTGGATATTGATGTTCTGGCTGCTGAGGGAACCCCAGCTAGCATTCATAGCCCGGGGCATTCTGCTTGTGCCCTCAGTTTCCGTGATGAGCTGAGGGGGCAGGGAGGGGGGAAACAGACATGGGAGTAGTCAAGAGGAGAGAAATAGAGGGAAACTGCTGTGGGAATAAATTTAAAAGTGTTCCTGCTGGAATTATAGATATTTGAAAGACAAGCAGCCAAATGTGTTCATAAAGACACTTACTGAGGGAGCTGGCAGCTGTGTTTTGTCAAGCAGTTAGAAGCCGGAATCTTAGGATAAAGGCTGTAGAAAATAAGGGATAGAATTAGGATCTTCTGATCCTGAGGGAGCAGATGAATTTCTGCTTCACAACTTCCCCTCACTGGGAAAGAAATGGGGAAAGAGTCTTTCATTTTGACTGAGACAGGAAGTTCATGGGGCTACTCACCTTCATATGCGGTGCTGTTCAGAGGCCTTGAAAGTGAGCGTGTATTTCCTTGTAGGACATTTATCCTTGTAGACATTTCAGGTGGATTTTTATGCCAGAAAGATGAGCATAACCACCAACAAGCAATCAAGACTCTTTTAGTCTTGGCTGCACATCAGTGACATGTAATACTACTTCTTAAGTAACTACTTTCTAAAGGGCTAATTTACAAATTTTTTTCTCATATAAAAAATGCTTCTCACTAATTATCCCATCACTTAACTGATGCCTGCACAGGAACTGATGGCTTGTGGCTGATTCTGCATAGGGGCAAGTATGAAGGATGAGATGAGTGCTATGATCGGGGATCTTTCGCAACAAAAAGTTAAAAAATTCTGAACTACATGTGTTTTCCTCGATGATGATAGACAGTGTGAGCATTCCATAATTGGCAGCCTACATATTTAAGGGTCTCAAGAACTCAGCATTACTATCTTGTCAAGATAAAAAGAAGACTTTTGCAAAGTCTGCTGCGAAAGTAACCTAGTGAGAGACTGAATAGACAAATAGAGTAGACTGATCCAGTGATAGATGGGGCAATGGTCAGACCATCTATAGAAATAGGACTCTGACCCACAACCAGTCCAGGAAGCCAATCTCTATTCTATAGTGACCAACCCAGGAAGCCATCCTGCTGTAAATTCAGAATTACAGAAGGTCAGACTGCTATCTCCACCAGCAATCCAAAATCCAAACAGTAGCCCCTGTAACATTTGGATTCAAATAGACAGAACTTAGTTAATAACTGGCAGCTTCTTTAATTTTTGTCCCTGCTTCTAACTTCTGACCAACTAGAATAAGCCAAAGATGTACCCTTAACCTATCACATAAAATGTTCCACTTCTAGTTAAAGAAATCTACAATTTCTGTGTACCAGCAGCCTTCAATGAGGGTAAGCCTGAAGCCTTCCTTTTTCCCCACTATAAAACTTTTCTACTTCTCTGCCTCCCTTTGAGTTTCTGCCAAAATGCAAATGGTTGTGGCTGACATCTACAGCAGTCTCTTAATAAATATCCTCCTCTTGTTTTCATTTGGTAGATCTTCATTTATTTTCCCACTGCTATATCACAGACCCCTTTATAGCAGTTTTACAAAGTGAACAAAAAAATTTTTTTTGAAGACAGTGATGAGGATTTTGCATTCTCTCTTTACTTCCTCGATCTGACAGACTTACTCTTGAATTCAGCATCAAGGAACATACTTTCCATTTTGTAAAGCTCTATTTATTAACCTTGTATTTCACATCAAAACTGTAAGTGTGCTCTAATATCTAAAACTTTCATTTATCTTTTGCATTTATAGAATCTACTGTTTATCTCCATTTATTTAGTGTTTCAAATGCTTATTTTAAGGATTGTAGTTTTCAATTTTTGGATTTTCAGTTGGTTTTTTGTCATAATTACCTGTACTTGATTCTCAGGTAAAAGATCCCTGATCTGCTTTATAGATTTGGGGTTTTATTTTGTGTATGCTCATATCTACTGTACATATTTGAGAATTTAACGTTCTAATTTTCAAGCATTTTCAGATTGCTGTATTATTTTTATTTCTATGGCATAGATTCTTCCATCTTTCAAGTTTATCAAAGAACTTTATTAGTATTAGTTTCTTTATACATGTGTGATCAGCTGTTGGGAGTTTATGATGTCTTGAGGGAGCTTCCATTTTCTCTCAACTCCTTTCTCCCTTTGCTGTTTTGTGATTCCATGATTATCTCATACAATGACCTCCAGATTTCCAAGCCATTCATCTAGTAGCTCGACTTTCACTCCATGATACTATTGTCCTGTAAACCCGTCAAGCCCACATAGGCAACAGTCCACTTCCTAGTTCCCAGTTACTGTCTCACAGCAAGAAAACTCTGTCAGCAGTTGCTCGTTTTTCTGTATTCATTGATGAGAGGGTGAGCAGGATTCTAATTATTGGCTTCACATAGAAAAGTTGGTTCTAGGTCTTCTTTCACATGAGGTGCAATCAGTTTCATTTTTACATAGGCGTAAACTTTGTGTGTCCACTGCTTGCTTTTGGGCTCTGGATCCTTCCGTCGCACCCTTACTACCTAAGTCACAGCTTCACTCTGAGTTTCTTTTTTTCTTTTTTTAAGTTTATTTATTTTGACACACACACGCACAGAGGGAGAGAGAGAGAGAGAGAGAGAATGAGCAAAGGAGGGCATGGAGAGAAGTGGAGAGATAGAGAGAAGGGGATCTGAAGCAGGCTCTGGGCCAACATCAGAGAGCTCAATGCGGGGCTCGAACTCACAAACCCCAAGATCACGATCTGAGCCAAAGTCGGATGCTTAATCACCTGAGCCACCTAGGCGCCCCTTCACTCTGTTTCTTGTTCTGTTTCTTATTAAGAGAGATGTTTTGCTTTGTGTTAGAATGTGGCTATATAGTATTTATTTTTTAAAGTTTTATTATTTGAACAAGGGTGTATACATTGATATTTTTAGGTGCACCACATAGTGATTTGACAGTTCTGTACATTGTGCAATGCTCACCATGATGAGTATAGTTACAATCTGTCACCATAGAATGCTATTACAATATTATTAACCATATTCCCTATCCTGTACTTTTCATCTCTGTGACTTATTTCATTTACTTATAATTGGAAGTTTGTACCCTTTAATCTCCTTTACCTATTTTTCCCATCCTCCAATCTCCCCTTCCTTTGGCAACTACTAGGCTGTTCTCTGCATTTGTGAGTCTGTTTCTGTTTTTTGTTTACTTATTTGTTTATTTGCTTTGTTTTGCTTTGTTTCGTTTTTTTAGATCCCACATATAAATGAAATCATATGATATTTTTCTTTCTCTGATTATTTCACTTAGCATGATATCCTCTAGGCCCTTCTATGTTGTTTCAAAGACCAAGATCTCATTCCTTTTTCATGGCTAAGTGATATTCCATTGTATATATAGACTGCATCTCCTTTATCCATTCATCTATTGATGGACACTTATGTTACTTCCATATCTTGCCTGTTGTAAATAATGCTGCAATGAACATAGGGTTGCACATGTCTCTTTGAATGACTGTTTTCATTTTCTGTAGTGGAACTACTAGAACATATGGTAACTCTATTTCTAATTTTTTGAGGAACCCCCATACTCTCTTCCACAGTAGTTGTATCAATTTACATTCCTAAACTGTGCACAGGGCTTTTCTTTACTCCACACACTTGAAAACACTGGGTATTTCTTGTCTTTTGGATACTAGCCATTCTGACTGGTGTGACGTGATACTTCACTGTGGTTTTGATATGCATTTCTCTGATGATTAGTGATGTTGAGCATCTTAATATTTAAAATATTTTATTTGTAATTTATTTTTATTTGTACCAGATAAAAGTGCTTATAAATTGTGTGCTGTATCAATAAACGATTCATCAGCTGTTTTATTGCCTGTATCAAGTGAGCTGTTTTTTTCCTTCAGCTTTACTGCGACGTTCTTGATAAATAACAATGGTATATCCGAAAGATGTATTTTGACTGGAGAGTTATTCCAAAATAATGGTAAACATACATTTTCTGTGTCTTTAGGTTTACTGCTTCCTGGCTGCCCAGTATAGCTTGGATAAGATGATAGGCTTTGAAGTCTGATATAGGTTCGAGTACCAGTGGTTCCACTTAGGAGTGATCTGACATTCAACAAATTAATTAGACCTTTTCAACCTTCAGTTCCCTCACATATAAAGTGAGAATAACAAAGTTACCCATATCATAAGATTCATGGAGTTAAATAACAAATATATAGCGCTTACCATGGTGCCTCGTATGTAGCAAACACTCGATACTACTGCTATTGGTGTAGTTGTCGTTCTCAAACGGAGACCTAAATGCCTTCATTTCTTCTTTCTTTATTCACTTATCTAGCTAGCTAGCTATCATCTATTTAAATCAACAATTGCGTTTTTCAATTTCCCATCCACTGTTTTGTGTTTTTTGGTTATTGGTTTGGTCATTTTAATCTGGTTGTGAAATTGGTATATGCAAAACTTCACTTTATAGTTCAAAGTTTTTTTTTTTTCCTTTTAAAGGAAGGACTACTAATTTAATGCACAATAATTTTTGAAAACAAGAAAGGAATATTTATTTATAAACCAAATTATGCTTGGTCACAGGGGACATGGATCTTAGAAATAAATATTGATGCATACATGTCATGCTCTTAGTATTACATAGAGAACCATAGTTTAGAGAAGAGTACATACCCAAGGCCATATTCACAATCAGACTTGGTAAATACTCATTTAATAAATACTATTGCTATAGTTTTCCATAAGACTTTTATTTTATTCTGGTGAGTAATAGATGAAACATACAATTAATGAAGATAAATTATATTCCCACCGATAGAATAATCCAAGTTTAAATCTCATTTTACAATTTTGAATCTATATAAAACATAAAAATTATAGAATTACAGAGATATTTGGTTAATCAAATGCAGAGTTAGTGCGGGATTTACATTTGCATTATGATTTTATTATAAAATAGTATACTTATAATTAAATGCCATAACACCATTTATGAAGGACAAATTGTAATGCCTAAGACTCTAATAATATCCTGTTATTATAGGATCAGATGCAATGCAGTAGAATCATGTTGTTAAACAAAAAGTCTGTAAAGTAAAACACACACACACACACACAATCTTTTACATTGAGTCAATTGTGTTTTCCAAATAAGGACTAGAAAGGGAATCTACTGATACTATATTTTATTTCCCATCTCAAAAGCATTCACCATTTGCTGAGTTTTTCCTCTTAAACTAAATACTGTCATTATTCTGCACAAATAATGATATGCTTTTTTACTTCATGAGAGTTCATTCAGAGGGAAGATAATGCTTTTTTCTTAAAAACAGTAAAATTATATCACTCTATGCTTTATTTATAAATCATACAAACTATTTTTTGCACTTAGATTTGTAAAAGTGGACAGAAATTCTTTAACATATATATATTTTGTAAGTTCTGCATGTTTTGATTGTGTATACTTGTGGCTATTTAAAACTTGATTTTAATAGCTGTGTTTTTTTTAATGGTAAGATAAAGTCAAATTAATCTTAGTTTTAGTGAAACTATGACCTTTGAGTTTACAGACAACATCTGGAGGAAACAGCTGGGTAACTGATCAGGTGTTTTTTCAAATAGAAGTGCAATGTGGTGTTCCTGTGGTACTGTTTAGAGATTTTCAATTCTCACATCATGTAACACACAGTGGTGCTATTAATTAGAAACTGATGGAAAGCCAGAAATAAATCCTTATGTCAAGTAGAATGTCTTACATGGAGGAGATTCGAAAGTCATGCAACTTTCTGAAATTGAAATGTTCAGGGTAACAGCAAGGAGAACAGACTCCCTGCTACCAAGTCAATGTTTTCCAAAAGCTAAATGTTAATTTCTCTAATACCTAGTTTGTCTTTTGAATGCATAACATCAAAATGGACTTTCCTGTTTAAAAAAAAAAAAGTGTTCCAAAAAGAAACTATTAAATTGCTTGAGTTCCATTGTATGTGCCTTATAAAATAAATTCAAATATTATGCATTTCCTACTACTGCAGACTTAACAGCTACAAAATTAATGTTGTCCCCTTTCACTACAGTGCATTTGCTTTTTCTCGATATAGTATATTACTACAGTATATATACAGTAGTATATTACTACATCATAATTCAGAAATAAGTCATAAACTTCAATATCATCTTTGGCTGGTAGACTGGACTTTTCCTAAAATGTCTAACAGGATCTGTGGTCTTAACGCCTGCCCTAACACATTGGATAGTTACTAGTGCCAGTTTCTTATCTACTTCATCTGTGACATATCTGGCTGTGTCAAGCTTGATTTACCATTAAAAATGTACAGGTCATTGCTACTCAGTGTGTAGTATGTGAAGCAGTAGCCTGGACACCACCCGAAAGCCTGTTAAGAATGCAGGATCTTAGGTCCTACCCCGGACTTACTGAATCAGAATCTGTATTATCTCAGGGTATCTGGATGATTTGTCTGCACATTAAAGCCTGGGAAGCCTTGGAGCATTGGTGATCTGCCATGGCTGTACATTAATGTGCTTATAGAGTTTGCGTAGATAGCATCACCTGAACCCCATCACTGAAAGAGAATACTTGGATGAGGTTTGGCGGGGTGGAGGATGGGGTAAGCATCTACATTTTTTAAAAGATCCCAGGGGATTTTGACGCAAAGAGAAATTTAATTCTGATAACATCAGCATTATCTAAGTATGCCTGTGTAAATGCACGTTCCTGGATCTTTCTCCAAGATATGTTTGGAGGTCCCCAAACTATCATCCTACAGTCCACAATAAAACAATGGCCTTATTAAAGCTATTATAAAATTTTCTGACCTTTCACACAATTACCTAAAACAATTACAATATTTTCTAGATGTATATGGAATAGAAATAATATAAGTAGGTAAGAATGTCTTCAGACATATTTAATTAAGGTTGGGTGCCATTTTTTTTTTTTTTTTTTTTTTTTTTACAATTCTTTCAACTTTGACTTCGCTGACATCAATTCACCCTTGGGTAGAAAAATGCCTTTAATAATTACAGAGGTTACTCATTTTCTCATATCACACTGACTAGAGGTTTTTGTTTGTTTGTTTTTGTAAGAAGAGTAAAGAAACTTTCCCAGAAAGTCTTTTTTTTTTTAATTTTTTTTTAACATTTTTTATTTATTTTTGAGACAGAGAGAGACAGAGCATGAATGGGGGAGGGGCAGAGAGAGAAGGAGACACAGAATCGGAAGCAGGCTCCAGGCTCTGAGCCATCAGCCCAGAGCCCGACGCGGGGCTCGAACTCACGGACCGTGAGATCGTGACCTGAGCTGAAGTCGGACGCTCAACCGACTGAGCCACCCAGGCGCCCCTCCCAGAAAGTCTTAATGAATATATCTTTCATACTTGTTTGTAAGCTAACCATTGCGACCAAGTCATTTGCTACTTAGCTTAAGCCCACGGGGGACTTCAAGACTGCTACAACACATGGGAAAGGTGAAATCTACCAAAGGAAAACCAGGATACCTGGCTGAAGAGAAAGGAACTCTATCCTGGAGAAGAAGCCAGCAGATATTTATTCTAGAGGTGTTTTGTTAAATGTACTTTGAAGAATTAGACTTTGTAAATAGCTATGTATTTTCAAAATACAATACTTTGGATTCAATAAAACGTTTACATAACAGAAATATGCACTCTGGAAAAAAATTACAAACTTTTTAACTTGTAATAATAAATAATCTTTTTCTCCAGTTTTTTGAGAAATAATTAAAATGCTTTACTATTTAAATTTAAGGCATACAGCAAGATGGTTTGACTTACATACATATATTATGAAATGTTTGATTACCACAGTAGGTCCAGCTAACATCCATCTTCTCATATAGATAAGATAAAAAGAAAAGAAAGAAGAAAAGAATAAAGGGAAAAAATTCTCCTTGTGATAAGAACTCTTAGGAATTACACTCTTAACAGCTTTTCTACATATCATACAGCACTATTAGCTATAGTCATTATGCTGTACATTACATCCCTAGTACTTAATTGTCTTATAACTGGAAGTTTGTTCCTTTAAAAAATTTTTTTAATCTTTATTTATTTTTGAGACAGAGACAGAATGCAAGTGGGGAAGGAACAGAGAGAGAGGGAGACACAGAATCCAAAGTAGGCTCCAGGCTCTGAGCTGTTAGCACAGAGCCCCACGTGGGGCTCAAACTCAGGAACTGAGAGATCGTGACCTGAGCCAAAGTCAGAAGCTTAACTGACTGAGCCATCCAGGTTCCCCAGATCAGTTGGAAGTTTGTTCCTTTTGACACCTTCCTACAATTCCTTCTTCCCCTAACCCTGACCTCTAGTAAACAGAAGTCTGATATCTTTTTCTCTAGATTTTTTGTTTGGTTTGGTTTGATTTGGTTTCACATGCAAGTGTTATAGTATTTGTCTTTAAATGTCTAATTTATTTCACTTAACTTTCAAGGTCCATCCGTGTCATTACAAATGGCAGAAATTCCTCATTTTTTATGACTGAATAATATTCCGTTGCGCGCGCGCGCACACACACACACACACACACACACATCCCACACTTCTTTATCTATTCATCTATCAATGGACACTTAGGTTATTTCTGTCTTGGCTCTTGTACATAATACTGCTATAAACATGAGGGAACACACATCTTTTTGAGTTAGCATTTTCCATTATATGTGGACATATTCACAGAAGAGGAGTTGCTGGATCATTTGGAAGTTCTAATTTTGAATTTTTGAAGATCCTTTATACTGTTTTCTATAGGTGCGAATACCAATTTGCTTGCCCACCAGCAGTGCGTAAGGGTTCTTTTTCTCTGCATCCATGTATAAACATTGTTATCATTTGTCTTTTTTATCAAGGCCATTCTAACAGGCATGAGGTGATATCTCATTGTGCTTTTAATTTGCATTTTCTTAATGACTAATTATGCTTAGCATTGTTTCATGTGCTTGTTGGTCTTTTGTATATCTTCTTTTGAAGATATATCTGTTCAGGTCCTTTGTCCATTTTTTTAATTGGGTTATTTGAGGTTTTTTGTTTTTTGTGTTTTTTGTGTTTTTTTTTTTTTTTTTTTTTTGCTATGTTTGAGTTGTGTGAGTTCTTTATATATTTTGGATATTAACCCCTTATCAGATATGTGGTTTGCAAATATTTTTTTCCCAATCCATAGGTTATCTTTTCACTTCGTTGATGGTTTCTTTCACTGTGCAGAAGCTTTTTAGTTTGATGCAGTTTCACTTTTTTATTTTTCATTTTGTTGCTTGGGCCTCAAGTGCCATGTTTGAAAACGTATTACCAAGACCCATGTGAAGGAGATTTGTTCTTATAATCTTGTTTAAGAGTTTCATGGTTTCAGGGCTTACATTTCATGTAAGTCTTTAATCCATTACTAGTCAACTTTTGTAAGTGGTGTAAGATATGGGCCCAGTTTCATTCCTCTACATGTGAATATTGAATTATCCCAGTGCTATGTATTGAAGAGACTGTCTTTTCTCCAGTGAGTATTTTGGCTCCCTGGTCAAATAGTAGTTGAGCACATATGTTTAGGTTTCTTTTGGAATTCTTGATTCTATTCCATCGGTCTATCCCTATGTGTTTTTATGCTGGTACCATACCGTTTTCATGACCACAACTTTATATAATATAATTTGAAATCAGGAAGTGTGGTACCTCCTGTTGCTTTGTTCTCTCTCAGGATTTCTGTAACTATTCAGGGTCTTTTGTGGTTTTATGTAAAATTTAGGGTTTTTTTTTTCCATCCCTATAAAATATTCCATTAGAATCTTTTTATTTTATTTTTATCTTTATTTTTTTTTTATTTTTGAGAGACAGAGACACACACACAGAGTATGAGCAGGGAAGGGGCAGAGACAGAGGGAGACACAGAATTTGAAGCAGGCTCCAGTCTCTAAGCTGTCATCACAGAGCCCCATGCAGGGTTTGAACCCACAAATGGTGGGAATATGACCTGAGCTGAAGTCAGACACTCAACCGACTGAGCCACCCAGGCGCCCCTATGCTATTAGAATCTTTTTTTTTTTTTTCAACGTTTATTTATTTTTGGGACAGAGAGAGACAGAACATGAACGGGGGAGGGTCAGAGAGAGAGAGGGAGACACAGAATCGGAAACAGGCTCCAGGCTCTGAGCCATCAGCCCAGAGCCTGATGCGGGGCTCGAACTCACGGACCGTGAGATCGTGACCTGGCTGAAGTCGGACGCTTAACCGACTGCGCCACCCAGGCGCCCCTATGCTATTAGAATCTTGATAGAGACTGCAGTCAGTCTCTAGATGGCTTTTATAATATTGCTATTTTAACAATATTAATTCTTCCAATCCCAAATTGGGATGCCTTTCCATTTACTGGTGTGTCTTCTGTTTCTTTTACCAGTATCTTATAGTATTCAGAGTAGAGACCTTGAAGCTCCTTAGTTAAATTTATTCTAAGCGTTGTTTTTGATGCTATTGTAAATGGGATTGAAATCTTTCTTTTTCAGAAAATTTGCTGTTAGTGTATAGAAATGTTATTAACTTTTAAAAAATATTAATGTTTATTTATTCTTGAGAAAGAGAGAGAGAGCGAGTGAGCATGAGTGGGGGAGGGACAGAGCAAGAGAGGGACACAGAATCTGAAGCAGGCTCCGGGCTGTGAGCTGTCAGCACAGAGCCCCGACACAGGACTTGAACTCATGAGCTGTAAGATCATGACCTGAGCCTAAATCGGACGCTTAACTGACTGAGTCATCCAGGCACTCCCTAACTTTTCTATATTAATGTTGTATCCTGCAACTTGACTGAACTCATTGATTAGACTAACAGGTTTTTTTGTTTGAGTCTTTAAGATTTTCTATATGTAAAGTCATGTTGTATGGAAAAGATAAATTTTTATATGGAAAAGATAAATTTTAACTTTTTCCTTTCCAATTCTGATACTATTTATTTATTTATTTATTTATTTATTTATCTTGCCTGATTGTTCTAGCTAGGACTCCCAGCACTATGGCAAATAGCAGTGGTGAGAGTCGGCACCCTTGTCTTGTTCCCGATCTTAAAGAAAACTTTAACATCTTTCACAACTGAGTATGATATTAATTGTGGGCTCGTCATATATGGCCTTTATTATCTTGAGATATGTTTCTTCCATGACTACTCTGTTGAATTTTTATCATGAGTGGGGGTTAAATTTGTTGAATGAGTTTTCTGCATCTACTGAGGTGATAATATGATTATTTTCTTTTATTCTATTAATATAATGTATCTCACTGATTGATTTCCATATGTTGAACCATTCTTGCATCCCAGGTATTAATCCCACTTGATTATGGTGAATGATCCCTTTAGTGCTGTTGAATTTGGTTTGCTGGTATTTTGCTGATAATTTTTGCATTCATATTCATCAGGGACACTGGCCTATAGTTTTCTTTTCTAGTGTCCTTATTTGGTTTTGGTGTCAGGATGATGCTGGTATCATAAAATGAGTTTGGGAGTGTTCCCTCCTTTTCAATTTTTTAAGAAATTTTGAGAAGGATTGGTGTTAATTTTTCTTTAAATGTTTGGTAAAAATCATCAGTGAAGCCGTTTTGTTTTGGGCTTTTTTTTTTATTGTTGTTGAGAGGGTTTAATTACTAGTTATTGGCCTATATAGATTTTCTATTTCTTCCTGATTCAGGCTTGGAGAGTTGTATATTTCTAAGACATTTTTTTTCATTTTTTTTTAGCTTGTACAGTTTGTTTGCATATAGTTATTCATAGCAGCCTCATGATCCTTTGAATTTCTTTGGTGTCAGTTATAATGTCCTTTTTCATTTATAACTTTGTTGGTTTGGATTCTTTCTCTTTTTTCTTGGTTAGTTTAGCTAAAGTTTTGTCAATTTTATCTTTTCAAAAAACCAACTTTTAGTTTAGTTACTTTTTTCTATTTTTTCTGTTTTCTGTATGTTATTTATTTTTTTTAAAAAATTAATGTTTATTTATTTTTGAAAGACAGAGCCAAAGCTCATGGGGGAAGGGCAGAGAGAGAGAGAGAGAGAGAGAGACAGAATCTAAAGCAGGCTCCAGGCTCCAAGCTGTCAGGACAGAGCCTGACATGGGGCTAGAACACATGAACTGTAAGATCATAACCTGAAAGTTGGATGCTTAACCAACTGAGCCACCCAGGCACCCCTATATTATTTATTTCTGCTCTAACCTTTATTATTTCCTTTCTTTTGCTAACTTTGGACTCAGTTTGTGTTTTTTTTTTTTTTTCTAATTTCTTAAGGCATAGAGTTAGGTTGTTTATTTGGGATCTTTTTTTGCTTATTGATGTTGGTATTTATTGCTATGAACTTCCCTCATAGATCTGCTTTTTCTCGCATCCCACAAATTCTGGTATGTTGTGTTTCCTGTTCCATCTCAGAAACCTTTTTTTTTCCATCTTTAATTTCCTCTTAATCCATGGGCTGTTCAGAAGAGTGTTACTTTCCATTTTTCAACTCTAGAATTTTTGTTTCTTACATTTTCCTTGTCAAACTACTTTTCTTCCTTTCATGTCCTAGTCTTTTATTTGTTAAACGATAATCTTTTATAATAAATGCTGAAGAAAAGCAACAAGCAAAAGCAGGGGATTTGCATAGTATATGGGAAATGACTAAGCCATGGCAGACCAGAAGTTCCTGTTTTGTTTTGTGGGGCCAGGAGTCTACAATATGGTGTGCTCATCTTCTCCCCCACAACGGTGTCAAACAGCTTAGATGGGAGGCTGAATGCAATGACTTGTCCTAATTTTTGCTATTCAGCCATTTTTCTTGATCTTCTCTCTGACTCCATGCATTCCAGACCGTTCAACGGATGTGTAATAAACTTTGAGGATGAAGGGAAATTTCTGGCTCATTGTTTGCCTAAAATCTTGGATTGTGTTCATCTTATTAAACAAAAAAAAAAAATATGCTCCAAAAACACCCACAAGTTCAACTACTAAAACTCCTTTAAAGATCTTCTTTTCCAGTGGTTCCATAGCACGGGCTATCATATAACCAAAGGCAGGTGCGTGGTGGGAATGGAGAATTGTTTATTGTTTACAATGTTGTACCTGAGGTGCTTACATGCGGGCAAACTGTTTGTTTGATTCATGCATTGTTTTCCTAATTTTGTTAGTTGCCTGTCTATGTTTCCTTATAGTTCACTGAACTTCCTTAAGAGGATTATCTAAATTCTTTGTCTGAAAGTTAATAGATTTTCATTTTTGTTAGGTCTGTTATTAGACCTCTGTTAGTTTCTTTGGTGGTGTCATATTTACCTGATTTTTAGTGACTCTTGATTCTTTATGTTGGTATTTGTGCATTGGAGTAGTTTGGCTCCTCTTCCAGACTTTACAGGTTTGCTATGGAGAGACAGTTCTTCTTCACCAGTTAGCTCAGTTCAGGTTTCTTGGTGTGACTGCTGGTATTGTCTTTGTACAAGTGGGCATGATATTATGGTTTATTTTGGGGGGAGGCAACTGTTTGAGTTCTGAAGATAGTGATGAGGTGGGGGCATCCCACTGGTTGAGAACAGTTGGCTAAGACTGCTGACTTGGTTCCCTACCCATGTGAGGCTGTAGGATGGCTCTGCAGTTCCTTGAATTCTTTGGTCAGACTTACTAGATGATTGACACTAAATACTGTGTTAGGTAATAGATAGGGCTATGAATTAGCTTTAGTGCCCTGGCCTGTACAGCACAACATGTGGGAGTTGAATCAGGTGTCAGTGTGTACTGAATTCCCTGGTCAGGTGAGGCCCCTGGCTTTGCTCTGCAGACAAGGAAAGTCATGGTCTGTGGTCTCAGTTCAAGTGCCAGTGGACTTTGGGCTATTGAATTGACTATCCAGTGTCCTGTGTTAGATTCCCTGGTCAGAAAAGCTGAATGCTGTATTCTGTGATAAGAAGGGATTAAATTAGATTTCCTGCTTGGACACAGTGAGAGAAGCAGCTCTAAAACTTTACTAGCTCTTCTTAGTTTGTGTCTTAAGTCAACCAGCACCTCAAGTGTTTTGACTAAATAGGGCCACTGACTTTGCCCTGGGGGCGATCGGCTCTGTTTTGCTGACTCTTGGCTCAAGTGCCACTGAGCTGCTCAGCTTCCAGGAGTTGTCACAGGCCTTCTAATCAGATAGGGTGAGAAGACTTTCACCACACAGGGCGGGGCTATGTCTCAGCCCCCTTGCCTGGGAATCAGGGGAAGATAATACTCCAGGCTACTCTTAGTTTTCCAAACAGGCTCTCCGAGTGAGAAGGACTAGGAGCTACCCTCAGCCTAGGCACTGAATTAATCCCCCTGCCTGTGCATAGCCAGGAGCCTCCATGTCAAGTACTAGCTTTGCTTTGGAGCAAATCAGTTCTGTCTGCCCAGCTCTTGGCTCAAGGGCCACTGAGCTGTATAACTTCCAGGAGTTGTCACCTGCTCACCAGGTGAAATGGGCGAAAGACACTTTCTACAATGAGTGGTGCCGTGACTTAGCACCTTGCCTGGATGTGAGCAAACCAGACTCTTGGGCTGGCACAACTCTATATTTGAGAATACAAATGAGGCAGATCTGTACTCTGCCAAGTTCCCTGGTCAGAGTATGCCCCAAATTGGTCCTGTTGGTGGGTGAAGCCACTGTTGGAATTACTACTGAGGCCCTATAGGTATAAACTTGGTCTGCCAAGATCCTAGTGCTAGTTTTTGGAAGCACTCCTATCCCCCGCACCTACCAATAGTCAGATTCCCAGTGGGTGGGAACTGAAGATTTCCTGGCAATCACCATGGTGTAAGATCAGAGTAAGAGCCCCCCAAAATGACCCACAAAGTGTACCCCAAGGTGACCCACAAAAGGCTGGTTGTCACCTATGTTCTCTTTTCCCAAGGGAGGAGCTGAAGGCTCAGGAGATCTGTGTGGGTGGAGTTCTGCTGGCCTGGAGGATGAGGAATGTGCTCAATGTTTAGCTGATTCTTTTACCCTTCTAATGTGGTCTGTCATGTCTCTCAGATTGAGGGGGTACTTCAAGCTCAACCCCATATTCTAGGATTCTTTCAATGGTATCATCTTTTGAATAGATGTTACTTGTTCTTCTTGTGAGGGGGGAGCAAAGTTGGGAATGACCTATGTTGCTATTTTGGTGATGTCACTCCCTAAATAATACAGGAAAATAAAATGTCTTGACTAAAGTCCTGAATGTAGTATCTATCTTTAATTGGTACATAGCCAAGTAAAAAAAAATATTTGTTTCTCAAAATTTTTTTCGTTTTTATGCAATGAAAAACTGTTTTTGCTTGTTTCAGTATATATTTAAATTCTAGTCACAGACTCAATTTCACCATATGAAATTTTATAGTACGAATTCCATGTTACATTTGAGATGATCAATCATGTTTCAATGTAATCCACATTGCATAGAAGACTTTTATTATGAACATTATCGTTGTAGTATAGTAAAGTGCATTGTTAATGAAGCATGGAAAAGGAATAATTTCAACTAATAGGCATATACGTCAAATTTCAATTAGGACTATGTTGGAATCCAAAAAGAGATATGAGCATGTAAATTTAAACCTTTGACCTTCACCATAAAGAACAAGGTCTGAGAGAGAAATTAAACTATTTTGATGTAGCATACAAATTTGAATAAATTAATGTGTCCTGAACTCTGTCATGACTCTTAGACTGCATATGATTTTTTAAAATTTTATATACTTGCAGCTTATGACTTTGAACTGTTTGCTTCTATTCCACATATTAAAATATTAATAAATTTGATTAATAAAATATGAATAAAACAATAATGACAACACTTAGCAAGAGTTTATTGTGTGACTACTTTATTACGCGATATACTAATATTTAGATGACTTGTCCTGAATTAGTGACCAGTGAAGCATGTCAGACTCACAGATTTTTCCCCCTAAGGAAACAACAATAATTCTATGGTATTATTAAATATTCAGTGAATTTTCAAGTTTCTGTTCAAGTTTCAGTGAATTTTCAAGTTTCATATATATATATATGTATATATGAAACTTGAAAATTCACTGAAACTTGAACAGAAACTTGAAAATTCACTGAATATTTAATAATACCATAGAATTATTGTTATATATATATGGGGGGAGAGAGAGAGAAAGACTTGTGGTTGGTTTATTTGAATCATAATCCAAATAAAATTCATACATTGAATTGAGTTGACTTCTCCTGTAATTCTACTTTAATCTATTGGTTGCCTTTTCCATGCCTTTTCTGTGGATGAACTGAGCTTTTTCCCATTAAACTTCCCTACATTATAAATTGTTTTGACTGTATACTTGTAATACATTTTAAAAATTGTCACTCTGCCCATGCATTTTTACTAATTAATCTGGAAGCTTCTTCTGACTCAAGTTTGATTGTTTTTAAGAACATTTTATGAGTATTTCAAGGTTATAGATGATTTCCAAAATGAGTGTTTTACTCAACATCTAAAGTGAATCGCTTTAAAATGTGACAATATATTCACACAATCATATATATACACACATATTTGGGGAATCATCTTCCTTAATGAAGACGCACACGTATTATTTGATAGCTCAGTGACCTCTTTCAGTGATAGTCTTCCATTTAAAAAAGCCTTGAAAATTTTCACTTTATACGCTTTCTATATTCTGCTTTATCAAAAGCATCTTCACCACACCCCCTTATGTTTAGGAAGACATTTACTTTTTGCTTAAAAGTAGATTTTCTGCCCCCATCCTTGGTCTTAAAACCTAATCTTTCTCTTCTCGAGTCATTTTTCAGACTTATACATATAAAAGGCAATTTATTACATACGAAATGAGATAAAGGGCATAAAATTTAGGAATTGAGATGGATGACATGTTGTATATTGCTCCGAGCTGAGGTCACCAAGGTCAAACAGAAGTAAGATTAAATGGTTGTGCCCTGGATTCTCAAAGCGTTTCCCAAAAAATATGTAGGAATGAGACACAGAGAAATTTTAATTCAAATGTCAACTGAGACTTAGTAATTTATCTGAAATGCTGAGATACAGAAAAAGATCAACAAAGTTAAAGTAATGCAGCATACTACAGGCAATTGATAGAACTATGTCATACCTAAACAGCACTTACCTATTAATGGTGACAGCTGTATTTGCCTGGTTAGAATTAAAAACAATATGTTATTTACAGTGTGTAGTTTTATCTAGAAGTGTGATACAGAGCAGGCTTGTGCAACATTTTAAAAACACAGAAAAATAAGAGCTATTGTATATTACAATAATATTTTGGAAGCTCTATCTTTATAATTGCTGTGAATAAACAGTGAAATGTATTGTTAAAGGACGAAAGATTTTTTATTTTACCATGACCTTAGGGTCCTTTCACTAAATTTCTTCTATTTTGAAGACAAAGACAAAGCCCAAAGAACCTATGGTTTGCGTAAGCTCAGTAAACAAGTTAAATGAAGGACTGAAACTTGAAACTTGAACCTAGGTTTAATGGTACACTGCTACTGTATGTGGGTTTATTGCTGTTTGTTTTTTGATAGCACTTCAGTCACTGATTTGATTTTCATTTTCTGGAAAAGGTTCTTCTCTCTATATAATATTTCCATTAATTTAGTGTATAGTCTAGTTTTATAAACACCAATTAATACATCAAGTTTATGATATATACGTAAAACCAAACTTTTTAAAGGACAATTTTTGTGCTTTTCATTCTTTAAATACAGCCATTTATTTCACAGACTAAAACAAATTGATGTTTTATTCTCACTTTTAGGTGAAAATCTCCCTACCTACTTTACTTAGGTTTTCACACTTGGGAATGACAGGGATAATGCAGTACAGATCTTCCTGTACTTACTATGGAGTTACATCATGACAAACTCATCATGAATTGAAAATATCCTAAGTCAAAAATGCATTTAATTTGCCTAACCTACCAAATGTCACAGCTTAGCCTAGACTACCTCATTAGCCTACAGTTGGACAAAATCATCTGACACAAGGTCTGTTTTATAAAGTGTTAAATATCTTATGATATAATTTACTGAATACTGTATTTAAAGTGAAAACAAAAAAGGGGCTCCTGGGTGACTCAGTCAGTTGAGTGACCGACTTCGGCTCAGGACATGATCTCACAGTTTGTGGGTTCAAGCCCCTTGTCGGGCTCTGTGCTGACAGCTCAGAGCCTGGAGCCTGCTTTGGATTCTGTGTCTCCCTCTCTCTCTGTTCCTCTCAACTTGTACTCTCTCTCTCTCTTTCTCTCTCTCAAAAATAAATAAACATTAAAAAATGTTTTAAGTGAAAACAAAATGGTTATATGGTTATGGAATAGTTTTAAGTGTGTTGGTTGCTTGCCTTTGTGATGGTGTGGCTGCTCATATCACTAGTCCAGGAAAACATCAAAATTCAAAATTTGAAGCATAATTTCCACTGAACATGTTGCTTTCACACCATCGTAAAGTCAAAAAAATCATTAAGTTGGGGACTGTCTGTAATTGCCATGCTAGTAACAGGTTATTTATCTGCCCTGAGAAATTATTAATACTTGGTATTTCAACCTTAACATTTTCAAATAAGTTTTCTAGTAACTACATTCCATATTGCTTACTAAGTGATAGTATGAATTTGCACACCAGGGTCCTTGTCTGTTTCTGATTGGTTTATGTAAAAATTTTATGTTTACATGCAAAAAAAAAAAGAAAGACAAAGAAAAATAGAATGATAAATTGTGTAGTATTTGTCTGGTTTCTTTGATTTTATAGTTTATTCTATTGTCTTATGTCTTACAAAGACATCTTACTGATTTACTTTAGCAATACAGAAAATATTGACATACGTCATAATTCACTGAAAGGGCAATTTGATTTTAAATCATGCAGGCATAGGTTTCAAAATGCATGGAGTAGGTGAACTTAAGGGAATCCGATCATCAATATGGTGATTTTGTTTAAACTATTATGTAACTTGAACTGATGTCTCATTTTAACTTTAGAATATGATGACTATTTCATCAAACTAATGATTTTCAGTGACTGGAAATGCATATCATAAATCCAAGGTAATTGATAACTTCTATAGAAAGGAAACTTTTAATGATGCAGGTCACACCATTATGGCAATTTCCTGCACTCTATTATGTGACCTTTAGGACTATTAAATGTTTTGTATCTTTCGGTTGTTTCTCTAATCTTACATACCATTTAAGTTGATTTCAGGAAAGGCATGTCCAATAATAAGTGAAATTTAAATTCCAAAATTAAAAGGTATGTTTCAAAATGGGAACTAAATTTATAAGGTAAGTTCACTGGTATAAAAAAAGAGATACCATATTCCATTATTCAGATGATTATGCTTATTAGTGCAAAAGTCACTTGATGTGTGTGATAAGAAGGTTTCTAGCAGATGTCTCTTTGATGTAAGATATAAAACAGCACATACCTCATTAAACAACACATCAAAAGCATAAAAATGCAACCATTAATCTATATTTCATAATTTCCCCATAATAACTCTAAGTAAAACTCATTGAACACAAATGAAAGAGCTGTAGAAGAAGGTGATATTAAAATTCACATATGGTTCAGTCCTTGTTCTTTTGAATTCTATCAAACATCTGTTGGTCCAAATTGAATATAAAGAATGAAAAACAATTTAATATACGAGTTATAACTTAGGAACTTTTCCAGTAGGAAAGATGACCACTTTCACGAGTTCATCAAAAATGTACATGTTGTCAAAGAATGTTAGACTTGGTTGAGGTACTAAGTACCATCAGACTCAATTCTTATACTTTTAGGTCAGCAGATTGAGGCACATAGGGATTACCTAACTTGCTTTAGCTCACCCAATTAATCGTACTACAATCTTGATTAGAAGTGAAGTTTTTAGACAAAGATTTCAGAGCTCTTTGTAGTACTCTACCGTGCTCTTAGAAGTATACTTTCTATCTCAGAGAATCTTAATTTCTTAGATTGCAAAGTGACTTACTTAGAGTTGTGTGTTATTTGGCAGCATAAACAGAGGCCCAAGGCAGGTGTAATATATGACGTATAGAAGGAAGGGTTGTTAATGTGGAGAGCCTCTTTATTCACTTACTGTCTACTTATTATTCCTCAGTTATGTCAGATATAATTTCCATAAACACATAAATCTATCAATCTATCAATCAATCTATCTATCTATAGCTCACTTCAACATTTACCTGATTCTAAGTCCTGTTTCCTGAAATCCTGAGACCCATTTTTGTCCCTTTCATGGCCACAGTGACCCTTCTTAAGTCATTCACCCAACAATTATCACACCAATGTAAGCTTGACAGCCTATTTTCTTGCCTCATCCAGTGTCTGTGCCTTGAGTGTGGGAATTGTATCCAATTCATTGTTTTATTTCCAACATCTAGAATTGTGTCTGCCTTATTATAGACACACACACACACACACACACACACACACACACACACACGCAAACACAAAAGAAATAATTGACCAAAAGAAATAATTAGGCCAAATTTTAGAAAGAAATCCCTGATTACTTCTTTCTTTTACCAGTTTTCTGTGAAGTGTGTCTTTCGTTTTCTGGAAAGGATAACAAGTTCCAAGATTTTAATAGGGGTTAGCCTATTTATTGTGTTATAGTGGAATGGATTGCTTTTTGTACTATGGAGATGAGCTCATTCTCTAGAAAACCCTACTTGATCATGAATAATTGTCCCATCTTTCACTGTAAACTATAATGTAGTTTTTGGTTTCTTTTGTCCTGCTAGATCATTAATGACTATTTGGAATTTATTTGTGGCAATCTTCAGTGAAAAAATAACCAACGAACTGTAGTTTTGTTTGCTAAAAGAGTGCCCAAAGAAATATCTTTATTTTATTGAAAATGTGCAGGCTTCAATTATCTATAAATATAGTTGCTATCATGAAATTTAAATATTCATATAATATCAACATCTAACCAAAAAATTACGAGAAAGAAAGATACCAACAAAATAAATTATCTACGTTTTACATTTACCTTCAGGGTCTTGAAATCATGCTAACATATATAAACTGTAATATAACTTTACATGAAATAGAAACTCAAATACTTTTGAAAAAGTTTATCAAAAGCTCTTATTCTAATTCTTATAAAGAACTGTTTATTGCAAACATATTGATATGTATTATATTATATAGTGTCTTTGTCATATAGCATCCTCATACAATTTATTTCTATAGGGAATACTCTGAAAAATGCAATTTTACTTACTTTTCTCCTCCCCAGCTTTATTACCTGAATTAAAGCCATTGCCAGCCTTCTATATTTGGCTGAGATGAGTAGGAACTATTACTCAACATTTAATTGCAGATATTTAGATTTTAAAATAGTCATTATAATTTTGGATACATTTTAATATAACTATCATAAAGCAAATGTGTTATCTAGAAAATAAACACAATTAGAACAAATAAATTATTAATAATTTTATTTACATTTGAGTAGATTCTTCCTCTGTTGCATTTTGTCCATTGTTCCATACTACACGGAAGTAAAGTTTTAAAAAACCAAAACTTCACAGAGACTTTAGGGGTATTTTGCATACATTACTCATCAAATTCTATGTCCAAGGAGTTTGGTACTACTTTTATCTTCCTTTTACAGATGTTACAATTGAAGCACAGAGGGATGACTGGGTGGCTCAGTGGGTTGAGCGTCCCATGATCTTGTGGTTTTTGAGTTCGAGCCCCATGTTGGGCTCTGTACTGACAGCTCAGAGCCTGGATCCCGCTTCGGAGTCTGTGTCTCCCCCTCTCTCTGCCCCTCCCATGCTCATGCTCTGTTTCTCTGTCTCTTGATGATAAATAAACGTTAAAAAAATTTAATAAAACAAAGTGAAGCACAGAGAGGTTAAATAACCAACCCAAGGTTACACAGTTTATAAATAGAGGATCCAGATTTCAAACCCACGCTATTTCTCTTGACACTTTTGACCACATAACTAGTCTGCTTTTCTGAAGAAAAAATATTTTCAGCTCTACTCATACAGATAGAACTTTAGTTGTTCTGAAATAATTTCATGGTTATTGTTGTTTTGGTCCTTTTAAATGTGCTTTAAAACCAAAATCAAATAAGTAAATCTGACTTTCTTACAGCAAAAATGGAATCATAATTATGCTTCTAATACTCAACTCTAATATAAGAGTACCATGTTTACTAAGTTAAAGTAACTCTTTCCAGAAGAAATGATTTAGATTCTTGGGTTCACTGAGGCAAATAACCCCTCTGAAATTTTAATCCACAACCAGTGGCATTTTTTAATTCCCTTTTGACCAATTTAAGTGTGGAAATAAATTTTGATAGTTTTAGTTTTTTAAAGTGGTTCATTTTAACATCCAACAGGATAATCTGCCTCACAGAATCATCTTTATTTATTTGTTTTTTAATGTTTATTTATTTTTGAGAGAGAGAGATAGAGATAGAGATAGAGACAGAGCATGAGCAGGGAAGGGGCAGAGAGGGAGACACAGAATCTAAAGCAGACTCCAGGCTTTGAGCTGTCAGCATAGAGTCTGACACAGGGCTAGAACTCACAGAGCACGAGATCATGACCTGAGCAGAAGTCGGACACTTAACTGATTGAGCCACCCAGGCACCCCTAACCTTAATTTACAGTTTACTTATCTTTATCAAAAGGTAGAGTCTTGTTATCAAGATTTGGGGCCATTGTTGAAATTCAAAACACAAATCATCCACCTTAAAACTTCATTTAATAAAATAACAAATTTTTTTAAAGTTATAGTTTTCCTTGGATTTGTCTGCAGTTTAATGGTGAAGCCAAGAGTAGACATATACTGAAGTATATGTGATATGTTTGTATTTGGGATGGAGTAATATTTGGGGAGGTAAACAATAAAAAAAGAGAAGGTGTGGTCCAAGGATTATAAATTCAAATACCTACAAGGGACAGGCAGGAACAGGAAAGAGGGAAAAGGAATCAGATACGGGCTGTAGCAAACCAATGAAATGTACCCATTTGAATGAAGTAGCTCCAACAAATTGTTGACCTGTAGGGAAGTGGATTCATTGTAGCCAAATCTCACAGTTCCAGAGAGATACAACATCCAGATTTGTATGAAAGCGTCTCCCTGTTCACACCCCAGTAACTAATCCAAACATTTTCATATTCTCCTTAAACCAATCAAAATATAACAGCTGAACAGACCTAGCCCTCAGAATACAGTTTTTACTTTCTTGAGAGATTCATGATAACACATTGCAGAAGGAAGATGATGACTTATAAAATGTGAGCAGCATTAGATGTGAATTCTAAATAAAGGCGTCACCAAGATTTTTGAGCAAGGAGAGGACTACATATTGAAAGCTGAAAGGAAATGAGAGTTTGCACCTCCATGTGAATGTTTTATTCCGAAGTAGTCCTCCTGACTAGTAGTTTGTTTTCGATGATATTAACAAATTTTTCTTAAAATCTTTTGGTATATATTTTTTCAAATTCTTTAGGAAAAGCTTACTTATTACACATTAAAATGCACCTTATTACTTTATAATAAATAACTTGATTCGTTATCATTTTCAGTACAGTGAAAATACGAGTTATCAAACACATACCATTTAGCAAACTCTACTTGAAACTGAGATCATAATGATGAAAAATTACACCATTTTGTTGGATCTAAGTAGAGAGTAGGAATCTGAAAGGAGATAATAATTTTTAAAATGTATGTCCTCTGGTAAGTGTGGTATTAGTATGATATGCAAGGGATACAAATGATTGAAAGAAGAGAGTGAATTGTTCTGGAGAAGTGATTAAGGCTCACAGAAGCAACAATGTAATCATATTGTTTGAGTAGGACTGTATAGGATGAATAGGAGTTTTCTAAATAGACAATAGAGATAACATTCAGGAATTCCGAATATCATTGTTATAATTATAGTTCATACTCCCTAATTTGAGTTTAGTATTCTTAGTTGCTTATCATCCCTATTAAATTAAAAATTCCTTCTGTGAAGATAAACATTTTAATTTCAGAACTAATGGATAAACCCCTGAATATTGTTGAACAAAGGAAAAGAGCAAACTCAAACTAGCTCAAGGATTCAACCAACCAGTTTTTTTTCAGAGTTGTTTTAAGTTATTACTCTTTACTTGCTTGTACTATTTGCATGTATAATACAAAGAGCCTTGGTCCCATATGCTTATTTGTATGCTAGGCCCAAGGCCTCTTGATACACTTTACCATCTTCTTTGAGCATTATGGATTTTAGAAGTCTGACATTATCTGCATTTAGTCCTATACCGGGTCCTGCTCCTTGACATCCTCAGTTGTTTTGATCAAAGAATCTTCTACCTACCAACCTTATCTCCAAGAAATCAGTACTCACATATTAGAGATGGTTTCTCATGAGATAGGTATTCAGAAGGGATAAAAAAAAAACTGGTTTACAAAAGGTTTATAAGTTGATAGCATGAATATAGTTATGTTGGAGCCATACATCACAAATTAAATCACGTTATTACAGCCTTGCTTAGAATTACTACATTTCTTAGTAACAAGACCAAATGCTTTTCAAGATTAAAGGTTTATGTCTTTCTTTTTCATTTTCACCTTACTCTGGTTAAGAAATTTCTTTGTTCATGTAATTAAATACAGTATTTCTCTATTCTAGGGAAATATAATTAAAGATTTCCTTTTGAAGGATTATACCAGCTATACAACAAACGTAAGAAAAACAAAAAGATACCCTCTTTCAGAATGAGATACAGTATTATTTATTTCTAATATGAAATTTGGGTTTAGAAAAGAAGAGGTAGACTGAAGTTTATAGGATTGCTACCTTTCTAATACTACTGACATCTTCAACATGATTTCACTATCTTAAGATAGTCTAGAATTAATTAAATTGTGTTTCTTAAGATAGGTGAGCAAAATAGTGAGTGTAAAATATCAGTCTAGTATGAGAACATCATGGGGTGCCTGGGTGGCTCAGTTGGTTAAGTGTCTGACTTCGGCTCAGGTCATGATCTCATGGTTTGTGAGTTTGAGCCCCACATCAGGCTCTGTGCTGACAGCTCAGAGCCTGGAACCTGCTTCAGATTCTCTATCTCCTTCTCTCTCTGCCCCTCCTCTACTTGCTGTCTGCCTCTCTCTCTCTCTCTCTCTGTCAAAAATAAATAAATGTAAAAAAAATTTTTTTTCAATATGAGAACATCAGTATTTCAATTATTACCAAGACTTTCCCAACAAGGTTATGTAGAAGTCACTCCACTAGGCACTCCTTGGGTACTTACGAGGTGGAAGGAAACCTATATGTACTGGTAACTTTCTACAAGCCACAAATGGGCTGTACAATTTACATGAGTTACTTTATCTCACCATGGGTGGGTTTCATTGTTTGCATTTTGCCTGTGGGAAAACTGAAGCTAAGAGAATTTAATTGCTGTCTATCTCAACCATTAAGCAGCAGAGCCAGGTTTAAATCCAAGTGTCTTCCGACTCAGGAGTTTATTTGTTGAAGACATGATGTCCACTTCTAATGCATATTCAAATAAATTCTGTAGAGATTAGCATGTTCACAAAAAGAAGGAGAAAAATGCAAAGTAGTATGTTAAATAAATGACCTGTGGGAATTCAGTAATTAACGCTGGATATAACAGTAGAATGGTAAGAAAGTTAGACTTGTGTGACATCTTGAAAGAAAGAAAAACAAAAGTGAATTAAATAGTGATCAGAGTAGAACAAGAGTGATAGAACTGCTAGTGAATAGAATGTGAAAATGGACAAAAGAAGTAGTATGCATGGGTTTTCATAAAACTTTGAGAGAGACATTAACCTGGAATGGGAAGAAGTTACTTTGGGGAGTAAAGGGAGAAAAGGTGGAATAACAAAGTGTAGATGTGCAATAGTGATTAGACTGTACTTGAGCTTCAGCAATCCATTTGAATTGAACGGAGAGAAAATAACACGAATGGTAATACTTCTGTGGAAGACATGCATTTGATTACTTTTCTAATTGCTAAACATAAGCTAACAAAATACAAACACACACAGACTTACACACACACACAAGAGCTAGTTGATTTTCCCGAAGTGGAAAGAAAGGAAGACACATGTACATTCATCACCCTTTATACCTGTAATAGAGATTGGATGGAAGGGTATGGTGTAAACCAACAAGATATATATGTATATATCTAGAAAAATATAAACATATACATTATAGAATTATATATAAGTAAATATTTGAGAGACTGAGGAAGGAAATGATGGTCATTTGTGGTCTCCTCTTGCTTTCCAAACACACTACTACCACTGCAAAATAATCAGAAAACAACAATAAAGATGCATTTTCACTTTTGAGTGCACTAGCCCAAGAAAAACAGTGCCTTCCTACCACTCCATGAAATTAAGGACTCTCTTCTTTAGTATTTTACGGTAAGAGTCACCACTTTGAATCATGTACTCATGATACTTTTTATATAATGCTAGTTAGTTTTGAAATGATTCATTCTAATTTATTGCAGACATCTAAAGTTTTAAGGAAAAAACATACTTGAAACTTGTATCAGATTTATGTATACACCTGTAATTTTAGCCAACTTATGAAAGCATGATATCAATGCCCTGAAATTTTGAGAATTCCTTCATTTTCTAAGCACAAATGGCATAAAGAAGTGAAACAGATTCATTTTTGAGTAAAATCTCCAACTGCAAATATTCTCAGTTTTGACATATTTTTGAGAATCACTGACTCCTCCACTCTTTCCAGCATGCAAACATTTAGTACATTTTACCCCACTTGCTTCAATCTGTTAAAAATAAAACAATTTCAACAATGCAGCTAAGAATGACCAAGCCATGATTATATAGCCATATTCTAGGAAAGCCATTATTTCTTTTTTTTTTTTCTTTTTAATGATTTCAGGAATAGCATTTAGTGATTCATCACTCACATGTAACACCCAGTGCTCTCCCAACAAGTGCTCTCCTTAATGCCCATCACCTATTTAGCGCCCCCCACCCAACACCCTTCCAGCCACCCTCAGTTTGTTCTCTGTATTTAAGAGTCTCTTATGGTTTGTCTCCTTCTCTGTTTTTATCTTATTTTTTCTTCCCTTTCCTTATGTTCATCAGTTTTGTTTCTTAAATTCTGCATATGAGTGAAATCATATGATATTTGTCTTTCTCTGGCTTATTTCACTTAGCATAATACCCTCTATCTCCATCCACGTTGTTGCAAATGGCAAGATTTCATTATTTTTGATATCTGAGTAATATTCCATTGTTTATATATATGACATCTTCATCCATTCATCAATTGATGAACAGTTGGGCTCTTTCCATACTTTGGCTATTGTATATAGTGCTTCCGTAAACATTGGAGTGCATGTGCCCCTTCGAATTAGCATTTTTGTATCCTTTGGAAAAATACTTAGTAGTGTATGCTGGGCCATAGGGTAGTTCTATTTTTAATTTTTTGAGGAACCTCCATACTGTTCCAGAGTGGCTACACAAGTTTTCTTTCCTACCAGAAATGCAAAAAGGTTCCTCTTTCTCTGCATTCTTGCCGATATTTGTTGTTGCCACAGTTGTTAATTTTAGCCATCCTGACAGGTGTGAGGTGGTATCTCATCATGTTTGATTTGTATTTCCGTTATGTTGAGTGACGTTGAGTATCTTTTCATGTGTCTCTTAGCCATCTGGATGTCTTCTTTGGAAAAGGGTCTATTCATGTCTTTTGCCCGTTTCTTCAGTGGATTATTTGGTTCTTGGGTGTTGAGTTTGATAAGTTCTTTATAGATCTTGGATACTAACCCTTTATCTGATATGACATTTGCAAATATCTTTTTCCACTCCATCAATTGCCTTTTAGTTTTGCTGATTGTTTCCTTCTCTATGCAGAAGATTTTTATCTCGATGAGGTCCCAATAGTTCATTTTTGCTTTTGTTTCCCTTGTGTCTGGAGATGTGTCAAGTAAGAAGTCAAAGAGGTTGTTGTCTGTTTTCTCCTCTAGGATTTTGATGGCTTCCTGTTTCATGTTTAGGTCTTTCATCCATTTTGAGTTTCTTTTTGTATATTGTGTAAGAAAGTGATCCACGTTCATTTTTCTGCATGTCACTGTCCAGTTTTCCCAACACCATTAACCATTGTTTCTTAAATCTGATTATTTTTCCATAATCTTATCTAGAATTGTGACTGTTCCAAATAACATTTTAAACCTGAGATTGGGTAGAATTTAAAAAGCCTGTATATCTAGTATTCTTTTTTTTTTTTTTTTATGTTGAGTACATTTGTGTTTACTTCCCTTGATTTAAGACTAAACCAGAGGAAGAAAGTAGGATCATATACATATTAGGTTCATTTATTTGTGTAAAAAACAAAACAAAACACATGGTGATAGGCTACCAGTCGTCTGTAGGTGACAATAACAGTTTGTGTGGAAAATGATTCTACAGTAAGTAATATTTATTCTTAAAATAAACTACAAAAATGAGGCATACGTGCCCATAGGGAACTATTTTCTACACACTAAACCAAGCATTATTACCTCATTAATCTTAATTTCTTTCTTACTTAAGAAATCTCTGTGTTTCTTTTAAAGGCTGTAATGTTTTCTACCTCAATATGTTGTGTATACTTTGAGATTGAAAGGCAATAAGTGCATAGCTAATTTTGACACTTAGTAGGGAATGTGCTGTCATTTTCTTTTACCTCAAACACAGGAGAGAAACAGAAATATTTATCCCATCTGGATAATAAGCAAGATTGCCACTATAAAAAGGTAATACTATAAAATTCATTGTTAGAAGGACATGGTAATAATAAGAAGTCATATTATGGTCCACTTTATGGCCATAATGTGATCATGGTAATAATATTGGAAACATCACAGCTACTAATATGGTTTCTGCTCATATGCTTATTCTGAAATTTTATGGAATCATATTTTCTTATATATACATTTATCTTACCCACTAATTTTAATCTGCTTTCCTACTCTGAGAATGGATTTAGCATAGTATTTTCCTACATTAATTTGCCTTGTTTCATGGCTTTATTTCCTACTTTTTTTGGTAAACATCTCCAGATCCATTACATTTGATCCTTGCTATGAGCTAATGGACAAGTGATTACAAGGCATTCAAATAGGACATTCAGTGCAGGACCTCTTTTCTTTATCACATTGTCTCTGTTTCCGCTCTACACTAGATGGCAGAACCATTCAGCATTTATCATTCCCACTCTATTCCCCAGACAGGGGCATTAGGAGGATGAATGTATCTTCCCCTTTGGATCAAATATGCAAAAGCAGTAAAGCTATAAATTAAAAGGAAAAGAAAATCCCACTCGTAAATACATCTCTTGGGCTCATACAAATAGCCAGCCAGCATTTCAAGGCTCACAAACCTGAGCACATGGTTCCCTTTGTTCCTAGCAGGACAGTCTTGCTCAAATGAGAAGGAAAGTGTTAGGTGACTTGGATTTGATTAAACTAAAATTGCCAAGTAACTTTCAATGAGTCTCTGTTTTCCAGTACATTTTGGTAGGGCTGTCTGAAAGACTGACACAGATTTGTCATAAGCAGTGAAGAAACCAGAGACAAGAAATTCAACTTTTAAGCTTCTATTCCATATCAAAGAATTTAGGGAGAAGGAGGAAGAAAGCCATTTTTTGAGGTCAATTTTTTAAAGGTGCAAGAAGCTATACGAAGACTAATTTTAGATGGAGAGCACAGCCACATCCCGTGATATAGCTCTTGTAGGAGGAAATGAACAGTTTTGTTGTGGCTATTTTACTTTTTCTTAAACCACAGGCTTTGCTTCTTCTAACTTTGAGTCTGTGGCCTATTTCAAAAGCCAGGAGAGGATTTAGAGAGGTGTGAATTGTGTGTTAGTTCTATTCACTTATTTTAACCAAAGTACCTTCCATGGTCTGCCAGGGGAGGGAATGGGCCGCTTTTTCACTGGAACCTGGTCAGCATGGGAATCAGATTCAAAAGAACACATATCAAAATCTGACATGATCAAGTAAAAAAGAAAAGCCAGGCACACAATAAACATTATTCATCTGTCCAACAGTGCTGTAAGGTAGACAGATCTTTTGTCTCTGTTTTTCTTTTTTTCATCTGATAAGTGATGAAAATGAGGATCAAATGATGTGCTTAATGTTATATAAGTTGAAAGTGTATAGCAGGAATTCAGACTTCTGTCTGTAGGATTCTAAAATATGTTCACTCCAATACGCCTAAAAATCAAGGATCTGCTTGGAAAAACTTTATTCATATAGAAAGGAAATGGTATTTATCAATTATTTTGTACTATGCACCAGCTCTGGGCTAGGTGCTGGGAATAGATAGGCAAAGAGGGTGGAGTGCCTGCCCTCAAAGATTCAAGTAATAAGCTCAAAGAGTTGATCCTTGTGACCAGCCTTCAGAATGGACTTATTATTTCTTCTTTACCTTATTCTAGACTTACAGAAAATGTGGTTTGGAGATGCTCAAAAACTGAACCAAAGTCACATGGTATAAAACCAAAAATGATGATTGAATTTTTTTCATTTAATTTTAACACCATGACAAATGAGAAACTCACTTGAACAGACATGTGAGGCATAAAAATGGTAATTAGCCATTTCTATATGATTTATCATACTATTTACACCATCCATGTATTTTTTTTTAAATTTTTTAACGTTTATTCATTTTCAAGAGACAGAGAGAGACAGAGCATGAGCAGGTAAGGGGCAGAGAGAGGGAGACACAGGATCCGAAGCAGGCTCCAGGCTTTATGCTGTCAGCACAGAGCCCGAAGCAGGTCTCAAACTCACAACTGGGAGATCATGACCTTAGCTGAAGTCAGATGCTCAACTGACTGAGCCACCCAGGTGCCCCAACACCCTCCATGTATTTTTCATATACTATTTTGCAATATCCTGTAACCCTCTTACGAGATCTTCTTTCTTTTCTCCCACTCCCTTATTCCTCCATTTTCTTATTGTTGGTGTGATTTTAATTAAAAACAAGAAAAAAACTATTTATCTCCACATGACTAAATATTTTATTGGTCAAGGAATTTTGTGAACTGATTTTAAAAGCATCTGAAGTTGGAAAGGTTCTAAATAGAAATTACAATCATATGATGAGTTGTTTTCATTTGGGAAATAGTTTTTGTTTGTTTGTTTTAACCTATTCCAATTTTCAAGTATCTAGCTGCTAATGAATTATAGAAAAAAAATAAACAGAGAGGAGAGGGGTGGGGGGATGGGTGAAGCAGGTAAAGGGGATTAAGGAGTGCATTTGTTGTGGTGAGCACGGAGTAATGTATGGAACTGTTGAATCACTATATTGTACACCCGAAACTAAGATAACTCTGCATTTTAACTATACTGGAATTAAAAAGACATATGTATATAATAAAAAATGTATGTCATAGAAGTTTAAGAAAGGATTTTGATTGAACTGTGCTTTGACACTTTATATTTATTTTTTTATGTTTATTTTTATTTTTTTTCCAATATATGAAATTTATTGTCAAATTGGTTTCCATGACACTTTATATTTAGAGTTTGATAAACTAAACACTACAAATTGAAACCTAGATACTTATAAATAATCCTTTACTGTTTTTTCTATTATTCTGAAAAATACATATATAAAATATACCATTAGCTATTAGCACACTTTACTTTTGAAAAATATATGAATTAAATTTACTTTCATAAAGAAATGTTTAAATATGCTTAGAAACATGGGTTAATTTTTTAATATTTTTTTTTGTTTTTAAAAGGTTTCACTAGGTAAACATGTTTATTGTAGAAAAATTAGAAAATATAGGTAAGTTTAAGGAAAAAACGAAAAGGAGCTTAAAACCACACATTTTCTTTTAATAAACATTTAACCATTTCATCCACATATTTCTATTTCCTATTTTCTGTATACCTTTAGTATCTATATAAAAATTATACTTTAAATTTTTAATGTACTTTATATACATTTTATGTACTTGTGCATGCCTGTGTGTTCACTTCATGTTTTAAATCTTTGTGTATTAAATGTGGTCATTGAAGGGCACTTGGATGGCTCAGTCATTTAGGCTTCTGACTTCTGTCTTGATTCTGGCTCTGGTCAAAATCTCATGGTTCCTGGGTTTGAGCCGTGCATCAGGCTCTGCACTGACACCACAGAGACTGCATCCTGTTCTCTCTCTCCCTCTCTTTGCCTCTTTCTCTCTCTCTTTCTTCTCAAAATAAGTAAATAAACTTAAAATAATTTTTTTAATAAAAAAATGTCACTTTCCTACTTGAGGGGTCTAGGATGATGCCAACTAGTGACATAGGCAATAATTGTCTTTCCTTTTTATGTGCCGCATTAGAAAACCATCAAGAAACAAAATTATATTTTCTACATAAGTCATAAATAGAAATTCTTTGTGGTTATTTAAAAATTCTAGTGGAGTGTGCACCTTTATAAGCTAGAATATTCATCTGTCAGATGGCATATAGATATATATCTCTTTTGATGTCATTAAAAGATAGCTTGTGTAGATAATGTGATTCTAATTCTGCTAATAGCTAACTTTGTTGAAATGAACTTATTTTCTTCTGTACAAAAATGAATTTATATGAACATTGGAGTCTTTCTTACAGCTCCAAAGTAGTACAAATTTGTGACTTAATACATTCAATATGCCATCAGATTAAAATAGAATCTAGTTAAAAGTGAAAAAATTCGCTATGTATGTGGTAGTAAAAGGAATTGTAAGATGTTTGTAGAAAACCACAGTTCTTTTAAGTGTGTTCAATAACAAAAATGTTCACTTCAAGACAATTTTAGTAGTTATTTCTATTAGTCAATTATTGCAAATTTTAATGTAACTTTAATGAAGAAATTTCTCATATATAAAAATGTCTGACATATTTCTGTCTAAATTTTAATTTACTTAATTTCTCAAACTATTCTCAGTCATAAGTTCTACTTGAAATGCTAAATGTAGTCAATATCAATAAAAAGTGGTATATGTGAAAAAGATTGGGGCAATTTAAGTTGGCCAAGTGACAGTATTTGTATGCTTTTTGAAATATGCACAAATGAATAATTTGCTTTCAAAAATTTCCATTATTCACTCTTGACTGTATTTTTATATTAACAAATATCACATTTATTTTAAAATATTATTACATAAAATATTTAGTTCTTTCTCTCTCCCAAACAAATGCTATATTACATGATGAAGAAAAGGGTAAAAGAATTCTAAGTTAATGAATTATTAAAGTACTTAGATATATAACAGATACCCTGATTCCCATTTGCCTTTTTTAGACCTTTGCCTCTGGGAGTATAATGACTTGAAAGCATTTGCTGAGAAAAAGGGTATATTGACGGTAAGCTCAGAAAGAGATGTACATATTTCATAAAAATTTGGCCTTTCTACAAGTTTATTAGAACATGTTGAAGATAGTATAGAAGAAACATAAAGACCAAAAAAAAAGCATTTCTGAAAAGTAAATCAAATTATACAAAATGTTAAAGACGTCTCTCTGAATATTTTTAATTATAAGACCATGCAGAAATGTGTGTGAACTGATACATACACATTTAGAATATTATTTAGAATAAATAAAGATAGGTATACCTTTAATGTTTCTAGTTAATTATCTTCAAGATGGTATATAACATCTGTGATTGAAAATTATATATGGTCTTCTACTTTTGTATATAATATTGTTTTCAAGAAATGCCAAATCTAAACTTTTAAATATATATTCACACATTAAGGTTCTTATTCTTTCCTTTCCTTTTTCAAGTTTACTTTTAATTTTAACAGCACAAGCAAATGCATAAATTCTTTGGACACACAACCCTTGTTACCATTCAACTTTATCTGAGGTATAAATGCATAGGACTTTGGAAAGGTTAGCTCATTTCTAGAGATTTGAGAACAGGCATAAACAAAAAGGCAGAGAGAAAAATATAAAGACAGTCCTTTGTTCTAGGGTTCTTACCCAGGGTGGTGTTTATATCCACATAATCCATATCCACATAATGCATAATCCTCAGCAATCTTCTTACATAGAGGATATTACTGGAAAATGGTTTGTTTCTACATGGATTGTTCCGCTTCTCCATTCATCCAACCCTCTCTTTCATTTAATTTGTTTCTCCTTAAGTATAGCCTCTACCTCATTAAGTTTTAGCTTCCCGCTTCTGAGCTTCCCACATAGATCTTGTCTCTCTAGAGTTTCTCTTATTTTCTTGCTTTTATCTTGTAGCTTTTTATTTTCAAGCTTTTCCCTCATACTTTACATAGGTCAATTACTTCTTTACTCATTCTTAATATCTTGTGTTATCCCTCATTATTCTGAAATTTTACCTTATCTTTAATGGATTTTTAATTATCTTATTTATATAATATATTCTAGTATGTACCTTTTAATCTTTGAACTAAGATGCTTAATTTTTAACACTGTTTATTTTGGAATAGTTTTGGATTTAGAGGATTGTGAAACTAGTACAAAGAATTTGCAAAGACTTTGTGCCTTATTTTCCCGGTTTTTTTTTAATTTTTTAAAAATATTTTTATTTATTTTTGAAGGAGAGAGAGACAGAGCATGAGTGGGGGAGGAGCAGAGAGAAGGGGAGACGTAGACTTTGAAGTAGGCTCCAGGCTCTAAAGTGTCAGCACGGAGCCCGATGGGGGGCTCATACTCACGAACTATGAGATCATGACCTGAGCCAAAGTCAGACACTTCACCAACTGAGCCACCCATGCGCCCCTGTTTACCCTATTATTGACAGCTTCCACTAGAATGGTACAGTTGTCACAATTAATGAAGTAGTATTGACACATAGTTATTAACTAAAGTCCTTTCTTTATTCAGAATTCATTAGTTTTTATCTAATATCCTTTTTCTATTCCAAGAGCACATTCAGGATAATACTTTGTCGTGTCTCCTTAGGCTCCTCTTGACTGTGACACTTAGACGATGCTTGATTTTGATAACCTTAACAGTTGTGAGTATTACTGGTGGGATAGTTTGTAGAACATCCTTCAACTGGGATTTATCTAATATTTTTCTTATTATTAGACTTTGTTAAAGGTTTTTGGGAGGAAGCCACGCAGGTAAATTGCTATCCTCATCACATCATATCAAGGGTACATGATGTCAACGCTGTTTATCACTATTGATGTTGACCTTGATCACCTGGCTGAGGTAGTGGTTTTTAAGTTTCTTCACTGTACACCTACTCTTCCCCTAGCCCCATCCTGTACTGTGCACTTCAGAAGGAAGTCGCTATGCCAGTCCACACCTAAGACATGGAGAGTTTTTCTTTCCGTTCTTGAATATTTACATAAATTATTTGAAATTTAACTACATAGGATATTTATCTTTTTTCTTGAACATATTTTTATTCAATAATTTGCATTAATATAGACATTTATTTTTATTAATATGGATAGCAATATTGGATATTTATTATTTTATCCTTTGTATTATAATCCAATGCCACTTTTCTGTTGCTCAAATTGTTTCAGATATGGGCATTAGTAGTTCTTTCAGTTGGTTCCTGTGTCCCTTATGATACACTTCCAATACTGTTTTTTTATTGGTGTTTCCGTTTGTTTGTTTTATTACTTGGCTCCTTTCTGGCACTGTTCGATGCTTCAAGAACATCTTGCATGTTTCCTGCCAGAGCCCTATAAAGGGTCATTTTCCCAAGGCACCTTGAATCCTTTTATTGAGAACGTTGGAAACTAAAATCTAGGTATTGGGTATAGTTGTTGCCAATGGTCTGCCATTACTTCTAGGTTGTCTGAGTTGAGAAAGTAAATATATATACTTGTTTGTGTGTGTGTGTGTGTATGTGTGTGTGTGTGTGTATACATCTATATCTATCTATCTATACACATATATATAGATGTATAGATCTATACATACAAATCTATTAGAGCATGATTGCTGGATCATATGGTAAGACTATGTTTAGCTTTGTAAAAAACTGTCAAGCTATCTTATTGCACTTAGGTTTGTCTACTGGTACAATGTTGAATAGTTGAATAGGAGGGGCACAATAAGACATCCTTGTCTTTTCCACTTTCCAAGGATCTTAGTGGGAAAGCATTAAATCTCTGCCCATTTAAGTATGCCCATTAAGTTTGTTTGTTAGCCTGTCTAGTGTTTTATGAATTTTATATGTCTCTGCGAAGGACCAGCTTTAGTGCTTGCTCTTACTTTCATTTTTCACAAACTTCTACTAGCTTTTTATTATCTTTAATTTTCTACCTTTCACTCTTTTCTTCTTGCGTCTTTTGATTATATAATGAAAGCTAAGGGATGTTTCACAAGATTATCGTTACTGACGATAATCCATATTTTACAAAGCAGATCCACGAAATGTGTTCCATCAACCCAGCAGTAAAATTCAATTTCTATATTTTTCAGCACAGCAAACTTCACATTGTGATTTTATGCATAAAATTTTATTCCTGGCCTTTACTTTTGGCTATTTTTTTTTCTTTTACTCTATGTTCTACATTTCATTCAAATTATATTTTATTTGGCTGTATTTTATGTAAGAAAAAAACATATGCACAATAAATCAATGCATACATAGATAAATGCTAGAATAATGCATACATAGATAAATGCTAACTGTCGCTGACCCACTCCTTATCCTTTTGGTCTTCTGAGCGCATATACAGTTGTAGTAGACAGTTCTGCATATCAAGTTTTTGTATATTACTTTTTCTTTTCTGTTCAGGCTATATGACCCAGTAGATACAATGCTTTGAAGTCTCTTGAAATCTTTCAATAAAATAGTCACATGCACTACTTAGACCCCCTGAGACATAATAGATCCTTCATGTTCTGGAGGAAGGCAGTGTCTTCTGCAGCAGAAAATCACTCTTTGTCAAAAGTAACTTCTAAACCTACATTGGACTTTAGTAGAGCGTATTTGAGCAATCATGGGACAATAAGGCTAGGTAAGTGGTCCTAATTATCAAGGCATGAGTATTATTAGATCTACTAAGTCACAAAGTTGGGCAGGCATGGCACTGATCCCACATACCATGGAAATGGGTTATTCGGAAACTGATTGGATTAAGTCCAGAGATACAATTAAGTTTTATGAACAGGTCACCTTTTTTCTGTTCCAACAGAACAGAAAGGTTCATATCTATGTCTCTGTGGGTAAGGGAAAATATTTCCTATAGCTATGTTTTGGGAAAAGATTAGAATCTGGCTCACAGATGGGTCAGCTCTATATATTGATGCAAGTTGAAAATGGACTGCCAATGAACCATAGCTACATTCATGTATAGCCATAAAGATAGTTGGAGAATCTTCCCAACAGGCTAAACTGTGAGTAGTACACATGTTTGTCCCCTTAATATCACGAGAGAAGTTATTAGACATAAGGGTATACTCAAATCTTGAGAAGTGGTAAATTGGTTTGTTGGTCAGAAGTCTGGAAGGAGTAGGAAAGATCAGAAACTAAGACATCTGGAGGTGTATTGATGGACGGATAGTGGTTAGTGGGCACACATGCAGATTCTTTTTGTTGTTGTTTTAATATATTAAAAACTTAATCAAAAGAGACACTTCATGACTAGGTTAACAAGATGACTCAGATAGGTCAGACAAACTCTGTCCTCAGCCATCCCAGTACTTGTACAATGGGGCCATGAATGGAGTAGACATGGTGATAGCCAAGTAGAGTCTAAACATGATCCCTAACATGCAGCCCCTTTTACTGAGACTGGTTTATCTACTGCCATTGCTCAATGCCTGATGGAAGTTGAGTTTTTAATATGGTATCACTCAGTAGCAAGTTGATTGCCTAAGTTCCTCTCACATGGAAGGAACAATGATATGTCACCCCAAGATTTGAATTGTATTCCAGCTGTGTGTTTGTTATCCGTGCCCTTGGTGCCTTTTTGGCATCTCTATCCTAGGACTTTCAGAGTTTCTGATTTACTTACGTGGGTTCCTGCTAGAATTGTATTGGATCAAGGGATGCTTCTATTTTTTTATATTAAATATAATTTAGTGTCAAATTGGTTTCCATACAACACCCAGTGTTCATCCCAATAGGTGCCCTCCTCAATGCCCATCACCCACTTTCCTGTCTCCCCCACCCCCCCCATCAACCCTCAGTTTGTTCTCCATATCCAAGAGTCTCTTATGGTTTGCCTCCCTCCCTCTCTGTAACTTTTTTTTTCCGCCTTCCCCTCCCCCATGGTTCTCTGTTAAGTTTCTCAGGATCCACATGTGAATGAAAACATATGGTATCTGTCTTTCTCTGCCTGACTTACTTCACTTAGCATAATACCCTCCAGTTCCATCCACATTGCTACAAATGGCCACATTTCATTCTTTCTCATTGCCAAGTAGTATTCCATTGTATATATAAACCACATCGTCTTTATCCATTTGTCAGTTGATGGACATTTAGGCTCTTCCCATAATTTGGCTATTGTCAAAAGTGCTGCTATAAACATTGGGGTACAAGTGCCCCTATGCATCAGCACTCCTGTATCCCTTAGGTAAATTCCTAGCAGTACTATTGCTGGGTCATAGGGTAGACCTATTTTTTTTTTTTTTTTGAGGAACCTCCACACTGTTTTCCAGAGAGGCTGCACCATTTTGCATTCCCACCAACAATGCAAGAGGGTTCCATTTCTCCACGTCTTCTCCAGCATCTATAGTCTCCTGATTTGTTCATTTTAGCCACTCTGACCGGCGTGAGGTGGTATCTCAGTGTGGTTTTGATTTGTATTTCCCTGATGAGGAGTGACGTTGAGCATCATTTCATGTGTCTGTTGGCCATCTGAATGTCTTCTTTAGAAGGAAGACATGTCTTCTGCCCATTTCTTCACTGGATCATTTATTTTTTCAGGTGTGGAGTTTGGTGAGTTCTTTACAGATTTTGGATACTAGCCCTTTATCTGATATGTCATTTGCAAATATCTTTTCCCATTCCATCGGTTGCCTTTTAGTTTTGTTGATTGTTTCCTTTGCAGTGCAGAAGGCTTTTATCTTGATGAGGTCCCAATAGTTCATTTTTGCTTTTAATTCTCTTGCTTTTGGGGATGTGTCAAGTAAGAAATTGCTGCGGCTGAGGTCAGAGAGGTCTTTTCCTGCTTTCTCCTCTAGGGTTTTGATGGTTTCCTGTCTCACATTCAGGTCCTTCATCCATTTTGAGTTTATTTTTGTGAATGGTGTAAGAAAGTGGTCCAGGTTCATTCTTCTGCATGTTGCTGTCCAGTTCTCCCAGCACCATTTGTTAAAGAGATTGTCTTGTATAGAAGGAACATACTTAAACATCATAAAAGTCATTTACAAAAAGCCCACAGCTAATATCATCCTCAATGGGGAAAAAATGAGAAATTTCCCCCTGAGATCATGAACACGACAGGGATGTCCACTCTCACTGCTGTTGTTTAACATAGTATTGGATGTCCTAGATTCAGCAATCAGACAGCAGATGAAATCAAAGGCATCAAAATTGGCAAAGATGAAGTCAAACTTTCACTTTTTGCAGATGACATGATACTCTACGTGGAAAACTCAACAGTCTCCACCAAAAGTCTGCTAGAATTGATACATGAATTCAGCAAAGTCGCAGTATACAAAATTAATGTACAGAAATCGGTTGCATTTTTACATACCAAGGATGAAGCAACAGAAAGAGAAATAAAGAATCTGATCCCATTCACAATTACACCAAGAAGCATAAAATACCTAGGAATAAACCTAACCAAAGAAAGTTTATGAAGGAAATTGAAGGAGATACAAAGAAATGGAAAAACATTCCATGCTTATGGACTGGAAGAATAAATATTGTTAAAATGTCAATACTACCCAAAGCAATCTACACATTCAATGCAATCCCAATCAAAATTGCACCAGCATTCTTCTCAAAGCTAGAAAAAGCGATCCTAAAATTTGTATGGAACCAGAAAAGACCCTGCATAGCCAAAGTAATATTGAAAAAAAAAAACAAAAAACAAAAAACAAAGTGGGAGGCATCACAATCCCGGACTTTAGCCTCTACTACAAAGTTGTAGTCATCAAGACAGTGTGGTATTGGCACAAAACAGACACATAGACCAATAGAATAGAATAGAGACCCCAGAATTGGACCCACAAAGGTGTGGCGAACTAATCTTTGACAAAGCAGGTAAGAGTATCTGGTAGAGACAAGGGATGCTTTTAAATCAAAGAGAGTTTGAAAATGAGCACATGACTGTAGGATCTTTGGATTCTATCATGTATCACTGAGTAGCTGCTCTCCTGAAAGAATGGAAATTTCTTTTTTAAAACACACCTAAGGCACTATCTTGAGAATGACACTTTGCAAGGTCAGTGTCCTATTATTTAAGATATCTTACATACTTTGAACCATTAACTGTTGTATATGCTATGTTTCTGACAGATTAGGTGATTCTAGGAAACAAGAGGTAGAAAGAGAAGTAGAACTTCTCCTTGCTTAACCAAGTCACCCTCTTGGGAACTATGTAATTTGTGTAGTTCTTATCCCCAGAATTTGGGGTTTAAAGGATTAAAATTCTGGTCTTCAAGGGGGCACGATTCCATCAGGGCCTCAGTAAAATTCTGATGAACTTAGAGCTATAATTTTCACCTTGTAATTTTGGGTTCTTCATTCTAATAGACAAACAGGCAAAAAAGGAGTTACTATAGTAGGGTGGGAAAATAATCATCCTGAGAAGCTAGAGTTATTGTGACATAATGGGGTCCAAAAAGAATATGCCTGAAACTCAAGAGATTTATGAAGGGAATTCTTGGTGCTCCCATATGTGTTAATAAAGATACATAAGCTATTGCATCAGCTATATCCTAGTAAGGGTAAAGTATTTAGGGACTCACACCTCCCTGATAATTTTTTTTAAATGTTTATTTTTGAAAGAGAGAGAGAGAGAGAGAGAGAGAGAGCATGAGTGGTTTAGGGGCAGAGAGAGAGGGAGACCCAGAATCTGAAGCAGACTCCAGGTTCTGAGCTGTCAGCACAGAGCCCAATACAGGCTCCAACCCGCTGACCGTGAGATCATGGCCTGAGCTGAAGTTGGACGCTTAACCAGATGAGCCATCCAGGAGCCCCTCACTGATAATGTTTTGATGACACTCCCCAGAAAGAGATGTAGACCTGTGGAAATGTTAGCTGAAGGTAAGGGGAAATCTAGAAAAGGCGGTGGAAAAGAAAAGGAATGAATATTAACTGTGGCTTTGAGATTGTGGCTTTTAACACTAAATCCCCCCATTTTAAGGCTTTTTTACATACTGTGCTTCGTCACTACCCTTAAATGTGAGTAACAGAACTGACTCATTGTGGGGCACAGCAAGTTTTGACTAGTATATAAAGAGTTGACAGTGGCACATTTATGATTCATTAGACTAGGGATGCATATATATGGTTCCTTCTACAATGTAATTTTCATCTTCAGAACTTCTCAGTATTCTCCAATAAATAGGATGCAAGCCTATCAAACTGTAGCATTTGCCTATCAAAAAGGAATCATTTATTAGCTAAGACAGGAAAAAGGTATAATTTTGTACGTGTTTCTTTGCAAATACCCATAAATATACCTTCTGTAATTTTCATTTGGGAAATATTTTTGAATGAATATCCTAGAAATCCCATGGCAGAATACTTTTGCACAAAGTAATGGCCTCTGTTATGTATCATGAATAGTATTACATAATGAGCTAAATAAATAATGGAAAAAAAAAAAAAACAAGCTGATGGTGACTCAAATAGAATGATTTATGACCCAAACCAGTGAATGCTTTTTAGCTTGAAATTGAGTGATTCCCTGTTAAATAAGCATAACAAGTTTCTGCTATATATTATATCTGACTAGTCAAAATATAAATCTGATTATTGCTTATGATTTGCTTGGCTTACCTTTAATCTATTAATTAAACATTGTCTAATCTGTGAAATATAGGACACTTTTGGCAGCTGTGTCCCACAGGATTTAATTCCTGAAATGACTAAATTCCAATCTACTAGCCATCCAATTAATTGTGTTAAGCACTAATCAGACGCTCTGCAGATTTCTCTGGTTTCATCCCATTTCTGGAAACTGAAATAGTAATGCAGGTATTTATGTATGTATACAGAAACTATGCACTTAATTTCTGCAAAGGCTGATCAAGTGAGGACAAATACTCAAATTTTTGAAGATTACACCTGGATTTATTTTAAATTCTAAGTCTGTTTCAAACTTTAACTCTAAGTGTACTTACTGTACATTTCTCTGGCAGTATGAATCCTTTAGCAATTACGACTTTTTAAATTATTTTGATATTATTCCATTTAGCATATTATTTTTGACTAAGAACGCTGATGTTTGTTTATATGTTAAATATTAGCAAATCTAAAATTCTTTATTCACTTTTTGGTGAAAATAAATGTAAATATAAGTTTTAGTATCCTATTTAGTATTCTACTTAGTTTATATAGAAATTGCTTATAAAATAGAAGATAATTATATTATTTCCATAAATAAAACTTGAAAAATAAAAACTGTAAGTGAAAGGTTCCATTACAAAACTTATATTTATTATTAAACGGTTCAATACAAGAAAATGTCTAAAGCCATAATATATATGAATGTGCCTATAAGAAGCCTGGGCCTTTTAATAAATAATTTCTTGCTCCTAGAACTCAGTTTTGCTATTTTTCAGTAATTTTGACTGACATTATCTGCACAAGTTGACAAATTAGTCACCCTACATAAATACTAAGCTGACCTGAATTCTGCAGTTACAAGTGATAAGATTTGGAGATAGCTTAGAAGATATGGGAAAAACTTTTAGCATTTAAGGAGATTTGTACTCATGGAATCTGCATAGGAGAAAGAGGTTTATATTGACATAAAAGTAAATTCTCTTGGATTAAATATATTAATAAAAATGAAAAATACCTGAACAGAATTTTCTTTTTATTTTCAGTTTATTAAAGACTATACTTTCAGGGATCATTTCTATTGTTTATTTTGAGTTTATTATAATCTGAATCAAGTGGAGAAGAGTGTGGCAAAACATCCATCTCTTATGTGCTATAAATTAGAAAACTAAGAAAAATATGTAAGCCTAAGGTTTTGACATTTACTCAATTTTATACCTACGTTGAGGTTTTAGTTGGAGTGTCCAGACGTATGTGGGTCAGAAGGTGGAAGTCAAAAGAATTGGTACATGGATGACCCTAGAGGCATCTAGAATAAAGAGGAAGGTCTAAAACCCAACTAAAGTTTTGTATGCCATCAGTATTTATATACAAGAGGAAGGAAGACGTGATATATTCTGTGATTCAGAGTCATAATTCTTGAGATGGAGCCCCCTGATGGTGCCTAATGTTAAACTCAGAGTACCTCCGATTCAGCTGCCATTCTCTACTCCATTTTCTTATCCTCTCATCTGTTGCCTCTTAAGAATTATCCTACAAGGGAAAAGTAGTGTTGGACCTACCTAAAAGAGCTTCTTTCTCCTCAGGATACAGGCTCATCAAGTCCTGCCTTCCTTGGTATCTCTGATGGCTTCAAATAAATTTGCTTATTTGTTGGTCTATATTTTGCTCAGATTTTGTTTTTGCTTGATATTGTGAAAAGGATAATTTGCAAAACTTTCTCTATAATTCCCTGATATTTAATCTGAAATCCCTCTATCACACTTTACATTTGTTTCTAAATAGATTCTGAAATGGGCAGAGAAGTGTCATTTTTAGGATCCCCTCAAATGTAACTTGGAAAAGTAGAGATGGAAAGGCATGGAATGAGCTGAAGAAAGAAAATAGATTGAGAAAAAATAGACCGGTATGGGCAAGATGGAGCATTTAGTCAGATGTGAAAAACTAAGTTCTTGACACTGTGGTGAGATATAAAAGCTTTACATAGTAGAATCACTTGTATTCATTTTCAGGTAAACTTCACAGTCTGAAATACCTGTAATATAATAGCTTTTGATGCTACGTTAAAAAATACACTTTCTATGTAAATAAGACTAATTTTCTATGTAAAATTTGAATTTGTTATATACATTAAATATTTTAAATATTTAGAATATTTTGTGTTTGTATGGTACCAAAATCATGTTAGAGCTCAAACACCAAAGGAAGAGAAAAAAACTAGAAACTTCTTAAGAGCAATGACGTTCATCTCCCAACAAGGTTAGTGTTGAGATTCTTGATGTAGTTCTTACTTTGGTCTCTGTTGGCCTCACAAAAATCATAATGTCCTACACCCCTTGCGTAAGATATGTCAAATGAATATTAATCCATGCTCTTAAATTTAGAATAGTTTGCTATTAATTTAATTGGCTATTCAAATAATACTTCTCATAGCATTTATATTATTGATTCAATAATTTAGCAGAAATATTATCTGTGTGAGTCACTGGACATTTTTTATAGTTGTTGTGCTGAAAATGCAGGAAAAAACCCATACACAATCCTAGGTGTGCATGTTCCGAGTCAAAATTTTGCATAAGCCTGACCAAGGTTGTTGCAGGGAGTATGGCCAGAGTCTCAAAAGATTAGTCCGCAGAGTGCAGTTAAGTGAAGGTCCTCATAATCCAGTCGGATGAGGCCTTGACTCCAGGATGAAGATTCTTTTTATTAGGATAATTGCTAAAGACTATGTGCATAAAGTCAGCTAAGCAAGTGTGTTCATCAATCTGATTGTTTAGCTTTTCAAGGTTGAATTTTGAGTTAATTGGTTTCTATAACACTAGGAAGGGTCAGGTGTGAAGGAGGATCGGCCCTGGACAATGTTAATGGCTCTAGGGGTTCCTTACTGCCAGAGCCATGTTCAGCTGTGTAAACATGTCCTAAGGCCTTGCACCTTCTCCAGCCCTTCCCTTTTGGAGTCTTTTCCTTTGATGCTTCTCTCCTGCATCTCCCACACAAGGTGAACCTTAAGGAAGCTGTCATGAATGTGGTTTATTTAGTCTCCTAAAAAATATCTCAAAGTATTTAAAAAAAAACATCAATTTATGGATCCTGAAAAACTTAAGTCTGAGAGAGAATAGTGTTACTTTCCAAGTAGTATACAATTTGGAGAAGAAAAGGACAAACACCCAGGTAAGTGATTTACTTACCTAAGGCCAACTAATGTATTAATGTTGGAGAAGAAAAGACTACCTTGATCCGTTTCCTGTGCTGTATTCACTTGAGCTGATTCTATGGAAATAGCAGGACAGGAAAATGAAGAAAAAAAGCAAGTTTTCATTTCAAGGTCCAATGACACTTTTTCCAGAAGCGCCAGGCTGCTCTTTTTCAGATGTGTAGTTAAACCATTTAAAGTTAATCCAGAGCCTAGGAGTAGCCATTGCTTAAGAATATGGGGCATCTAGCAGAAGTGATAGTAACCAGGAGAAAAGAGAAGAGAGGAGAGGAAGGGAGGGGAGGGCAGGGGAGGGGAGAGGAGAGGAGAGGAGCGGAGAAGAGAAGAGAGGAGAGGAGAGGAGAGGAGAGGAGAAGAGAAGAGAGGAGAGGAGAGGAGAGGAGAGGAGAGGAGAGGAGAGGAGAGGAGAGGAGAGAAGTTCACATTAATTAAGCAAAATGTTTTGCACATTTTTCAACTCTGAATTGATATTGAATATTATTATAAGGTTGTGTCACGTTAGAACTAGGTGTGTGATTAAACAGGGTCAAGATCAGCCTTCTTATTTTGTAAAATATTGCATCTGGTATTTCAAGAAAGGTTTATGAAACTTCCTTATTTACTTAGCATGTGGTATAGAAAGTTCTGTTTTTAGAAAGCTTTCCAAAAAACATATTGTTTTGGTACTGATATATAAAAATAGCAATATGTCTCATATTCCCTCGCTTATTGGCTATATTATCTCTCTTGTGTCTGGTTATTTCCCTGCAAATCTGAGCATTTGAGAAATACTGTTCTATTTCCTTGTAGATATTATGTTGAAAAACTGACATCATGAAGCCCAGCAAAATTAATTGTATGATTGTAAATTCACATAGGATAGAGCTACCAGTTCTCACTACTCCAGATGCCTTCTCTGGGACACCAAGGACTTTTTTTGTCCCCAACTTCCAACTTAAAGTTAATCCCATTTTAGAGGCTGAGGTTATTGAAGGCAATATCCAGATAATTGAGGATTTCACCATTGAACTAAATCACCAACATGGTTTGGAGACTATCTTGTTTAATGTTTATTTATTTTTGAGAGAGATGGAGATAGAGCATGAGTGGGGGAGGGGCAGAGACAGAGGGAGACACAGAATCCAAAGCAGGCTCCAGGCTTTGAGCTGTCAGCACAGAGCCCGATGAGGGGCTTAAAATCACGAGCAAACCAATGAGATCATGACCTGAGCCAAAGTCAGAGGCTTAACTGATAGCCACCCAGGCACCCCAGGAGGATATGTCCTTAAATGGAGGACAACTCCAAATCTTCCTTTGTATAAACCTACAATGTGGATTTCATATCCTTTGTGTTAAACATCAAAATTGATATAAGGCAAAACTAAAGATTTACCCAACCATTTCTTTCATCATTCACAGCTATATATTTAAAATGCAACTATACTAGGGTACCTAGGTGACTTATTTGGTTAAGTGTCTGACTCTTGATTTTGGTTCAGGTCATGATCTCATGGTCTGTGGGTTCAAGCCCTGCATCTGCATTGGGCTTTGTGCTGACAGCATGGATCCTACTTAGGATTCTGTCTCCTTCCTCTCTCTTTACCCCTCCTCTGCTTGTGCTCTTTCTCTCTCTCTCAAAGTAAATATATAAACATTAAAAAATACTGCTAAAAATAAAATACAATTATACATATATACATACATAAATATATATTGTTATAGCTATATATTATACATGCAAATATATAAAATCAATCTATCATCTATCAATCTATCAATTAATCTATCTATCTGTCATTTCTCTGTACCTGTTGAATTGAATTACTTAGGAGTGTATAACAGAAGGCAATCCTCAAGTAAGAGTCATTTGGAACAAACCAGCACAAACATGGTGAGATAAGACATTGTAAGATAAAGATTAAAGCAGAAAGTCAAAGACAAGGATACATATTTAAGTCACTGTGGAGAAAAAGAAAAGTGTAGGAAGACTTTGATCAATGATAGTGATGAAAAAATGAGTAACTTCAATCAAAAACACCCAAAGAACTTTATAAGCTTGGAAAAATAAATTACTGAAGCCTGGGCAATTCGAATCTGAAGGCATGAAGTATTAATAGATATAAATGAAAAAGCAGCATTGGTCAATCCAGTTATTTTCTGATGATGCAAACATTTTATCTTCACTCTACATTTGAAATGGTGATCAAAAAGTACTTTAATCAATATCAATAAAAAAGCAGAATTGGTAAATCTATTTATTTTCTAGTGCCACAGTAATTTCATTTTTATTCCTCATTTCCAGTGATCAAAAATACATTGAGCATGAGATTAATTTTACTGAGGAGCAGGGTTGTATACATCTGTTTCTCATTTGAAGCTCTTGAAAGCACTTGCATAATTTTCAGAAGTTTTACTGTTTCAGAAGAAGTAAAATTATTTTAAGTAATACAATTCTTTATTATTTTTAAAGCACTATTATTGGAGGTTTAAAAACATCTGTATAAATACAATTTCAAACATTTATTAGATGTAAGGAACTGTTCTAAGGGCTTTGTTGTTTCATCCTATGGACAACCCTAATGAAGTAGGCAATGTTATATTGTGCCAATTTTATAGATTAAAATCATAGGCTCCTAATATATTATTGGTCAAAGGACCCATAGCTAGTAAGTAGTGAAGTCAAGATGTACACGTAAGGAGTCTTTCTCTAGGGTTCAAGCTCATATCTATTCTACTATTTCTATCTATCTATCTATCCATCTATCCATCCTTCCATTCATCCATGTATCATGTATCTACCCCACCCTTATCCACATCTCTGTCTTTCTTTCTTCATGTAAACTGACTTAAGTGGAGAGCAGTGGTAGAACAGTTTGCTGAAATTCTCGTAACCCGAATTAGAACTAGGTCTTTATGGATCTCCTCTCCCAATGTGAAAGAAAGAAATGACAACCTGTCATTTCTCTAATTCATTATGCACTGGAAACTGTAGAAGAGGTACTCAAGTTAACGTTTAGAACCATATGTAATACGGAAATCAATAGGGAAAATAGAATTAAAATAATCAGATATTACAGGACGAGAGGTACTGACTTGAGCTAATTTCTTCAGTTTTTAAATTTAAAACAAACTGATCAGGATTATGATTAGCCAAATTTTATTTTTAATAGCCATTACATGTACGATCCCATCTAGGCCAGGGTTTCTCAACCATGACATTATTGACATTTTCACACCAATAACTATTCTTCCCCAATGTGACATCCAAAAATGTCTTCAGACATTGCTGAGTATTACATGAAGAGGCAAAATTGCCTCTGAGAACCAATGATCTAAAATACTGGAATGGTTGGGGCGCCTGAATGGCTCAGTCGGTTGAGCATCCAACTTTGGCTCAGGTCATTATCTTGCAGCCTGTGAGTTCGAGCCCCGTGTGGGGCTCTGTGCTGGCAGCTCAGAGCCTAGAGCCTGCTTCGGATTCTGTGTCTCCCTCTCTCTCTGCCCCTCCCCCACTCATGTGCACGCGCTCTCTCTGTCAAAAATAAATAAACATTAAAAAAAAATTTTTTTTTTAAATACTGGAATGGATGCCCATATTTGACATCAGTCTGGTGACGTTTGTTTGCTAACATCTGGGAGATTTGTAATTACTCAGCCTTTTGACAGAAACTCTTTAAGTCTGACATAGTCACCCATTTACAAAAAGATCACTTGTTGTGACAGTAACACCTTTTTAAATGATACAATTTGTTTTGCCCACATAATTGAGAGTTAACTGGCTGTGGTAATTGGTCCAATTGGACATGAATATGTCCTCAGAAAAAGAAAAATTAAAGTGCTTTCATGTCTGGGAAAATTCCCTCTGAGTATGAGAGTGATGAATAATACATACAAGATAAAACATGGTCTGACTCTGGTTCACAGACCTGAGATCCAAAATGAGGCAGAGCCCTATTACAGACTTGCTAATCATCAAACTCAAATCATTTAAGCTTTAGGCCTTAAATAGACCAAAACATTAACTATTAGGCATTAATGACATGAAAGTTAACAGCCTGGGAGCTAACAAAAAGTAACAAAATAATCCATTAAAAAAGAGGGCAGTGAATATGAAAGGCGTGTTGCCTCTGAGTTATTTTTCAGAATTAATTTATATTGTGTGGCAACTTAGATCTTTAGGAACAGTCTTTAAAATAAGACAAACATTATAATATTTTGTTATTAAATTCTATGTAAGACTAAACAGATGTGGTTCCTAACCTGTAAAACCCTGCAGTTTTTAAGATCTTGGTATTTGTAGTAGACATTTGAAATCTTTTTAAAAATAATATGCTATATTCAAATCAGTTATCTCTGTACCCAGATGATAATGATGGTAAGTAATCTTAGAAAATTAAGGAATAAAAGTACATTTTATTTTATTTTTAAAAGTTATTTATTTATTTATTTATTTATTTATTTATTTATTTATTTATTTTGAGAGAGAGAGAGAGAGAGAGAGAGAGAATATCCTAAGCAGGTTCCACACTGTCAGCACAGAGCCCGACACAAAACTTGACCATGCAAACCATGAGATCATGACGTGAGCTGAGATCATGACCTGAGGTGAGATCAAGAATGGGTCGCTTAACAGAGCCACTCAGGGGCCCCAAGCACATTTGATTTTAAAAACTCAATCCAAACAATAATTTTTGAATAGAATTTAACTGTGAATTGTAAAAATAGCTTCTAAGTTATGCCTCTGTTACTGTTAAGGTATGTGACTTTGAATGACTCACCAAGTACTTTTCTGTAAATCAGTGATAATACTTGTCCCACTATTTCATAAGGTTATTTTGGAAATCACACTAGATGTATACGAAATCACATTGCCAACTATAAAACTAATTCATCTCTTTAGGACATTTACTTCTTACAGAATCTGTCCAAAACAGTTTATTTGCCCCATGAAAGTGAATTAAAAGTGATTATTGGTGATCATTCACATCTCAAGGACAGTAGAATTTGCAAATCAAGATGCAGGAAGGTAATAAGGTTCCATTTATGCTTTTGCATAAGGGTTGATGTGTGTCATTTTATAATGAAAGAATAGATGTATATGTAGCCATGTTTGGTGAAGTCAGTCCGGTGAATGTCTTATGAATGTTTTCACATCTTTGGTAGATGTTTTGTTTGCATATTACATAATTTTATTGAGATTCATTACTATAATTAAAAATTTTTGATATGCAACTTTTTATAAAATGTGATGGAACGGTAAGTGAGGGGCTTTCGGTCTTTTTGGATTTGTTTTATTTTCTTTTTCCAGACTTGAAATCTTTTACTCAAATAATATTGTTTTTTATATGTCAATTATTTTCCTATTATGCTAGGGATTTAAGATCTCTGAGAAAGTTCCACTTTATCATTTTGAACAATTTCTTCCCCATTTTGCATAGAGTCTTTCAATGCCAACAGTTGTTGATGTCTCTAGAAACAGATGGTTTGTGGGAGGATTGTTGAGTGAGATATTCTGCATCGTGGTCCCAAGACTGCACAGTTGCTGTTGGAAAGGTTACAGAAATGACAACTGGTATAAGAGAAGTTACAAACCAGAGAGTGAAAATAGCCAGACAACTGTATGGAGACTATCCAAATTAAAAGACTTTTTGATGAAATCTTGACATTTCTTACAGAAGAAAATGCAGCAATTGCAAGGAGTTTGGACGGTATTAAGGTGGTTGACATATTGGCAATGCTTTTCTTATCTATTCTTTAGCAAGTTTCACAGTTCAACTTGAGAATGATGAATATGTGGGAGACTCTTACTATAGCAGGATTTTTTAATGTCCTTGGGTTGGAGATAATAGATTTGTTCATTCCTATTTGCACATCATGTCCCTAGTTAAACTAAACATATTTTTCTTTCATTCCAAAATTTAATGTTAAAGAAACATTAAATTATTCTCTACCACTTATTTAATGGAGACATTCTTTATCAGAGAAAATAATAAGATTTGGAAAATGAGATAATAGTGTGAACCTTGAGTGAATGTAGCTATTCCAAATATGGGGGGAATTTAGGTTTGAGTTAGGAACATATATAGGGCACATTTCTGTGATTTCCAGTGTTCGGTAGCATCTCTCATGAATGTGTTGTAAGTAAGTCTCTTTCAAATGTCAGCATAGTACATGTTAGCCTAGAAGTGTCGGTGGATATGGATTGATTTTTTTCACCTTTTTTTCTCATTTACCTCCTAGTCTTGCTTTCATCAATTAAAGCACAGTGAACTAAGTTGTTAGCAAACTCCCTTCAAATATCTGAGTATTTAAGAGTAGAATTTTTTCTTCTACTGATCACTATTTGTAAACATGCTATTTGATTAGATTATTAAATATGTGTTATTTCCATTGTATGATACCAACTGAATTATACTCACTTAGATGTCAATGGGCAGGAAAAAATACTACTAGTGGATTTTCTGGATCTACACATTTACTTAAGAACAATAACTGAGGGCTCAATCAGGTGCTATCGGTAGCAACATAGCCTACCAGCATTAGGAAGCCCTAATCACCATTTCCACTTCACTCCTTCCTTTATTTTTTTTTTATATCACCTCTCCTTTTTTTCTTTTCTTTTCCTTCTGATGAGGACTTTTAAGATTTACTCTCAGCAACTTTCACATATGCAATACATTATCATTACAAGTCGCCAAGCTATGTATTACATCTGCATGATTTATTTATTTTATAACTGGAAGTTTGTATCTCTTGATACCCTTCAGTCATTTTTCCTGCTCCCATCTTGCTTCTGGCAACCAGCAGTCTTTTTTCTGTATGAGCTTGTTTTGTTTCTTTGTTTGTTTTAGCTGCCACATATAAGTGAGATCATGTGGTGTTTATCTTTTTCTGTCTGACCTACTTAACATAATATCCTCAAGGTATGTCTAGGTTGTCACAATGGCAAGATTTCGTCCTGTTTTGTGGCTGAATAGTATTGTACTGTGTGTGTCTGTATGTGTGCCTGTGTGTACCATGTCTCCTTTATCTATACATTCATTCATGGACCCTTATCCTTTTCCTTCTAATAACCCCAAAAGACAGGGCTAACACCATGATGCGTATTGAAAGTTGAAACATACAGATTCGACATACAAAAGAACTAAAAACAACAACAAAAATTCCCAAAAGCAAAAAAAAAAAAAAAAAATCCATAATGGGTCCCTGGTCGTGTACAGCCTGGGGACATGTTGGAGGACTGGTAGTCTGTAAACATCAACTGTGTCAATCAAGTGCAAGATGGCTTTTAAACACCTGTCTGGTCATCAATTGATTGGTTTCCTTCAGGGAATTATAATGGGAATTTCTGCTCCACCGTCCCTGCTTTACCCCCAATGAAATTAAACAGGCAGGCCAACACAATATATGTTACAATATGTGTTGACAGAAATTATGCTTGAGTTTCTCATGAGATTTTAGTTTGGGTCATTTTATTTCACAACAGACTTTCAAAACTTTCTTCTCCACATATATCTACATTAATTTAAGGACAGACACACAAAATCATAATGAAGTACAAAGAGGCAAGTGAGAGAGAGGATTTTATTTTGTTTTTAAATAATTAGACTTTATTTATTAGAACACTTTAGGTTTAGACAAAAATGGAATAGAAAGTACAGAGTTTCCATTTATAGCCTCTCCTTACTCTGCCACATCCCCTCACTACCCCCATCTAATTTCCTCTATTATTGGCATCTTGCATTGGTGCGGTACCTTTGTTATAGTTGATGAATTATTATTCTGATATGTTACTACCAAAGTCTGTTGTTTGCATTAGGGTTCACTCTTTGTGTTGTACATATTTAGAGATTTTGCCAAATGTATAAAGTTATATATCTCCCATTATGTTATCCTACAGAAGAGTTTCCCTGCACTAAAAATCCATTGTCCTCCATCTATTCATCCCTTCTCCATGACCCCCAGCTCCTGGCAATCACAGATAATTTTATTGCCTCAACAATTTTTCCTTTCCAGAGAAAAGATTCTAATTCAAATACCTTTTTATGTTAAATGGTTCTTTTTCCTGAAGGATATTTCAGTTTTGAATAGAAATGGCACATAGTTCAAAAAGTATATGATGAGTGCATTTGGGAGGACCAGCTGTGTTAGCATTTGCTTAGGAGTTAAATGTAGGAATTTGTGCGGCTAATTTATTTAAAAAATAGAAAATATGGACTAATGATGATAATATCAACTTAAACTTAATTGTAGCAATTTAAAAATCTCTGCCTTCGGCAAATGCTTATATTTTGTTGGTTTTTATGACTGATTCTTTAGTAATCCAGATACAACCTACAGAGGCAAAGGCTGTTTCTAACCTAAATGTCATAATTGCTACATTTAGTTTATGGTGGGTCCATTTGGAAAATCAATAGTGATCAGAGAAGATTGTGGCCAAAGAGATAAGTGGCAGATGGTCACAATATAGTTCCTGAATGACCATGCAAAGTGACAAACAGCCATCAGCAGAAGGGTTCTGAGATGGAGAACAAGCAGCGTGATGCAGTTTTAAACTCACAATTGCTTGCTTCTTTTGTCAAGTAACTTCTAATAATTCTCTGAAGAATTTTAAAACCTCTGAATATTATACCCAGGGAAGGAAGCCATTTTTTGCAATGGCAGAGTTTCCAAGAATGCTATTTTGGTGAGCTAAGCTCTATTTCCTTACCGTACAGGACAATGTAATGTTCATTACAACTGTATCGTAGTGATCCATTTGGCATAGTCTTAAATCCAGTCTAATTCGAAAGCAAATTTAAATTTCGTAAAACCCGACAGTAACGCTGAACATATTTTTTTTCTTTTATTGATAATGGTTTTATCATACTTAAATTGATTTTTTTATTTTTATACATAATGTTTAAAGATTTGTCACCATTTTTTTCCCAAAGATAAAAATATTTATTATGCTAGAAAATGAATTAGGTATTTGCTTGGGACTCTACAAGTTTTGCATGTTAACTATTTTAAATTTATTTTGCCTTATACTGAAGATGATATGTATTCATTCATTTTAGTAGTATTCATCATTAAAGTAGTTCTCAATTTTGTTAAATAATAGTACTGTGGTGCCTGGGTGGCTCAATAGGTTAAAGCCTCGGACTTCGACTCAGGACATGATCTTACAGGTCATGGTTTGAGACCCTGTGGGCTCTCTGCTGGCAGTACAGAGCCCACTTGGGATCCTCTGCCTCCCTCTTTCTATGCTCCTCCCCTGTTCGTGTGTGCTCTCTCTCTTTCAAAACTAAACATTAAAAAAATAGTGCTCAACTCCTTGTGATCTCAAATCCATTTGTTTAGCAGAAAATATTAAATATCAAAAGAAATATCTGAAATACCCAGTCAAAATTAAGAATTTTACATACTTTTTTAGATGTAAATTTGAAAAACAAGACAGGAGTGCTGATTCGTAGGGGCACATGTACCCCAATGTTTATAGCAGCGCTATCAACAATAGCCCAATTATTGAAAGAGCCAAAATGTCCATCAACTGATGAATGGATAAAGAAGATGTGGTATATGTATAAATGTGTGTGTGTGTGTGTGTGTGTGTGTGTGTGTGTGTAATGGAATGCTACTTGGCAATGAAGAAGAATGGAATCTTGTCATTTGCAACAACCTGGATGGAAGTAGATGATATTATGCCAAGTGAAATAGTCAGAGAAAGATATCATATGTTTTCACTCATGTGTAGAAGTTGAGAAACTTAACAGAAGACCATGAGGGAAGGGAAAGAAAAAAATTAGTTACAGAGAGGGAGGAAAACCATAAGGGACTTTTAAATACAGACAACAAAATGAGGGTGGAAGGGGGTGGGGGGCTAGGAGGGTGAGGAAAATGGGTGATGGGCTTTGAGGAGGGCATTTGTTGGGATGAGCACTGGATGCTGTATGTAAGTGATGAATCATAGGAATCTACTCCTGAAGGCAAGAGCACACTGTATACACTGTATGTTAGTTGACTTCACAGTAAACTATATTTTAAAAAATGGGTAGAGACATAAATAGACATTTTTCCAAAGAAGACATATAGATGACCAATAGACACATGAAATGATGTCCAACATCACTCATCATCAGGGAAATGCAAATTAAAACTATAGTAGTTTTGTATTAACAGAATAGCTAAAACTAACAACACAAGAAAGAACAGGTGTTGGTAAGGATGTGGAGAAAGGGGAACCCTCTCACACTGTTGGTGGGAATGCAAACTGATGCAGCCAACTCTGGAAAACAGTATGGATGTTCCTCAAAAAGTTATAAATATAACTACTTCATCATCCAGCAATTGCACTACAGTATACTTAATACTTAAGAATACAAAAATACTTATTCAAAGAGACACATACATACCATTGTTTATAGCAACATTATCTATAATAGCCAAATTATGGAAACAGCTCAAGTGTCCATTGACTATCCATGAATGGATAGAGAAGAAATGGTGTGTGTATGTGTGCATATGTGTGTGTGTATATATATATATATATATATATATATATATATATATATATATGGAATGAATATATATATATATGGAATGAATATATATATATGGAATGAATACATATATGGAATGAATATATATACACACATATATATGTATATATATATGGAATAATATTCATCCATAAAAAGGAATGAAATCTTGCTATTTACAAAGACATGGAGGAAGATAGAGAATAATATGTTAAGTGAAATAAGTCAGTCATAAAAAGGCAAATATCATATGATTTCATTTATATGTAGAATTTAAGAAACAAAATAGGAAAGAGAGAAGAAAGAGAGAGAGGCAAACCAAAAAACAGACTCTTAACTATAAAGAGCAAACCAATGGTTACCAGAGGGGAGGTGGGTGGGGTGGATGGGTGAAATAAGCAATGGGGATTAAGGAGGGCACTTGTTGTGATGAGCATAGGGTGATGTATGTAAGTGATGAATCACTAAATTCTACACCTGAAACTAGTATTACACCTGTATGTTAACTCATGAATTTAATTAAAAACTTTAAAAACAAAAACAAAAAAGATACATATATCCAATCTATTAGCATTTGAAAAAATTTAATATGCCATTTTTGAGACAACCACAATGTAATTCCCACAATATAATATGATAGAAAATCCACCTAAAAAAGTGAATTGGGGTTCCTGGGGCTCCTCTTACCTGCCTACATGCCACCCACCACCTGTGACAATGCAGCTGGCCTCTGCTGCCAGCAGAACCCTTCCAAAGGCCTTCGCTGCGCAGGCCAGGATGCCTCTCCCTGCTCTGGCCTTTGCCAAAGAAAGTTAACTTTGCAGAGGAAAAGAAGGAAACGTGAACATGAAGAGGAGAATCTAGCTGGAGCTGAGGAACCAAACCTGGGCAGTTGTTTGTGAACTTGTCTTGAACAATTGCAAATCAAATGATAGGAGAATTGAGGTCTTAACTGATGAAAGTGTGAACTTAAGAGTCCCTTAGTTTAATAATTGGAGGCTTGGTTTCAATTTCAAATCTCCCCAAACTACTGAAATTGAAATAGCTCTTGACCGTGACCAACAGGATCAGCAGGTCCGTGACTCAGATGCCAAAGTGGATGGTGTGGGTGAAGAAGAGGAGAAAGAAGAAGGAGAAGATGCGGAGGATGAGGATGGTGAAGAGGAGGAGTTAGATGATGAAGAGGATGAATGGGAAGAAGTCAGGGAGGAAGAAGAATTTGGACATGCTGGAGAAGTTGTTGGATGAAGACCATGAGGATGAAGATGAAGATAAGATGAGGAAGAAAGTGGGAAAGGTGAGAAGAGGGAAGAAACAAGATGGTGAAGGAGAAGATGGTTAAGACCCCAAATAACCTCTGAAAAACCCCAAAACAAATGAACAACTATTCATTATTGGTTGAAGTGGATTCAAATCATATGGATTTGGTAGCTGTTTTAAGAAAAAGGTAGCTGTGATAACAAACCCAGGACACCCACCCACCCAAAGAGGCAAAGAATAGTTCTTGTGACATTACACCTTCCTCCATTTAGTCCCTCTTGGAAGTTGACCCCTGAACCTGGGGTCTTCATTCCAACAAAATTGTAAGCATTGTTAGCTTTGTGTTAAGACTCTTGCTGTAGCATGGATAGTGGTGATTGGTGAGTCATCTGTGGCTACCAGTTACACCAAGACTGTAACAGCATTTTTACTTTCCGCACAACAAAGAAACTTTGAAAATAAAATCCTAACATTTTGTGGGAAAAAAGGTAATTATAGTTGACACTGAGCTGAATGGAGTTCAGCTAGAGTTGGAACATCATTAGCTTAAGCCAATGTTACATACATTTCTTCTCTGAAACTGAAGCTCCTTAAGATACTCGATGAGAAATAAATTTCTGTGTATCTGTATCTTTGTAAATTTATGTATATAAAATGCATATATATATATATCTGTGTGTATTAAATATTAATATATTTATGTATGAAAGTATGCAGTGATTCTCCCTTGTAGATTAACAGGAGATATTAGAATATTAACCACTTCAATGATGATTATGTCTGAACAAAGATTCTCTTGACAAATGTCAATAGTATGGATATATGGATAGAAAGAGCAGACATAGGCAATATTTGAATACATCAAATAATATTTGCTCATCCAAATGTTGAAGTAGGTTACTATCTATAATCAAGATATAGAGAGAGAATGAACGTTGTGTTTGGGATTAAGATATTTCTAGCCCATAGGCCTTAGCAGTGGGAACACAGTTCCAAATGGTGACTTCTGAGTGAGGGTCTTATCAGGCATTTTGAAATGAATATAACTGTTTTTATATATGTCTTGGATAAACTGGCATGTAGTTTTGCCTGGGTATATGTTATAGGCCATTTTGCATGAGTCCCACCAATTTCGGAATTATATGAAACATAGTATTACTAAGGTATGGTACCTGGTATAATCAGATATAAACATTTTTATCTGTCATTCTCAGTGATAATAAAGATCGGTTCAAATATGTTCCTAAAACACTTTCTTATTCACTCATTCCATTATTGTTCACTGGTTCCAGTTATTCCATTAGTCTTGAGTCATTCATTGTCTACCTTTGCATTTATGGGCATATTGGTAATATAAATTTGGACATTCTAACCACCAGAGACATGAACTTGAATTTCAATTTTTCATTCTTGCTTGATGGGTGAGGGTATTATATGCCACTCATTTGGGTAATTCTGTATCTCAAGTTGCCTTTCTTTTATACCAACTGTCCATGCCATCTTTTTGGCTTATTTGCATATTTTTCCAAACACACTACTGTGGGACCCACCTAAAGGCCCTGGGAACCTCGCCCTGATTCAGCACGTTCTAGTTTGCACCTTTGTGCAAACTGAGTGCTTAGCAGCTCTACCTCAGCTTTGCCAGCAGAGAAGTGATCCGACACATTTTTCACGGCAACCTACCAATAGCTTCAATTGCTTTGCTTGTGTTACAAGTTTGAGAAGCACTGCTTTAGCAGTGATGCTGAAAAGAAATCTTAATTTTAGTTTAGGGCTTTGCTGTTCACTGTGTGCAAACAACAGAAACAAAGAAAAATCTACTTTTGTACTTTTTCTGTCCTAGATCTTTGGGAGCTCTTTATCACGAGGTGTTTCCCACATGTGAAAATGAAGTATTAATACACACCCTTTAGAGTTTGGTTGGAGATTAAGAAAATGACTCATAAGATATGAATGTCTGCCACTGTTCCTAGCACATAGCAGATGTTTGTTAAACATAAATCTGCTCTTGAGATCTTTAAAATCTACCTGAGGAGTGTGATAATTTCTGATACTGAAATCATTATGACTTAAGCTGTTATCGGTATAACAGCTTTTTGCACATGCCAATGGCTCTCAGTCCTTGTGCCTGAACATTAGCCACCAATGATAAAAATAATACCAAAAGGAAACTTCTTTATGAGCATTCAATAGGTGTATCCTAAACAATTGAAACACATCATGGCATTTGATAATTATAGCAACATTGACAGGTGGGAACTGTTACACTCATTTGCACTGTATGAATAAGAAAGTTAGACGTTGGTAGTTAAAGGGTACTCTAAGTTCCTATGCCAATAAGTGTTAGCGTTTCTTGAACCTGTATTGTCTGATTCCAAATTCCATGCCCACATCCATAAGCACTGTGGTAGGGCCACTAGCCAAGAATTAATGGCTTTTCAGGGAAAGAGGAGCAGTATATCAGAGCAGCCTAGGAAAAATAAAACTTTCAAAATTAAAATGTCAAGTCAGGTTTGTTTAGAGGAAAATTAGCTTAGGATTTCAAAGCATTACTTTAAGAATGCCAAATGAAAGGGATTCTCACTTATCTTTTACTTCATTTTTAAACTTTATTATATAATGTTCTCACAGGCATTATCCATTACTTGTAATTCTGCATTCTTTTTTATATCCTAGAGTTTAAATGCCCCCTTTAGAACTTATGTCAGTAATAAAAACATCCTTGGTTGCTTTTACATCTCTGGCTTTAGTGACTTAAGACTTTTTTTTTTTTTTATACTACAGGAAGCCCCGTATATTTTTAATTTTTTTAACGTTTATTCATTTTTGAGAGAGAGAGAGAGAGAGACAGAGCATGAAAGACACAGAATACAAAGTAGGCTCCAGGCACCAAGCTGTCAGCACAGAGCCTGATGCAGGGCTGGAACCCACTTACCATGAGATCATGGCCTGAGTTGAAGCCAGATGCTTAACTACTGAGCCACCCAGACACCCCTGAAGCCCCATATTTTTACAGTTTGATAAAAATATCTATCTTCTCTATCTATCCAACTGTTTTTTGTGTCTGTCTGTCTGTCTATCTATCTATCTATCTATCTATCTATCTACCTATCATCTATCTATCTATCTACCTATCTATATGTTTTTATTCTTCTACCAAACATAAATGATAGAAATTATTCATTTAGTTGGTTTTTGGGATCTGACAGGCCTGGCTTCAAGTTCTGATTTCCACACCATCTAACTCTGTGAACTTTGGAAGATGTATTAATTCTATTGTTGCAAAGCAAATTGCTACAAATTTAACAGTTTAAAAAAATATCTATTATATACATAGATATATATTATATGAGATGTTCAGACACAGCCTATCTTGGTCCCCTGTTCAGGTCTCAAGGATGCTGGTGGGTTGGGGATTCATTCCAGCTGTGCTCAGGATCTTTTATTAGCTCACATGCTTACTGGCAAATTCATTTCCTTGCTGGGTAGATTTCATTGGTGCTTACTTTTTCTTTTTTTTTTTTTTTTTTTTTTTTATTTAAATTTTTTTTTTTCAACGTTTATTTATTTTTGGGACAGAGTGAGACAGAGCATGAACGGGGGAGGGGCAGAGAGAGAGGGAGACACAGAATCGGAAACAGGCTCCAGGCTCTGAGCCATCAGCCCAGAGCCCGACGCGGGGCTCGAACCCACGGACCGCGAGATCGCGACCTGGCTGAAGTCGGACGCCCAACCGACTGCGCCACCCAGGCGCCCCGGTGCTTACTTTTTCAAGGAGAGCAGGCAAATCTCTCTGACCTTAAAGAAAGCCTTATTTTAGACTTGACTCTTAAATCTGTGTTTTCTGATTTGTATATAGATATAATGACATACACCTCTTAGTGTTACTTGTGAGTATCAAATGAGAGAATAATATAGCATTATAAATATTCAAATGTTATTTATTTTTTAATTAAAATCTAGCTTTTTCCTTCATCATCAGAGTAATCTGTGTCACCTTCCATTCTAGGTTATGGTTAATGCATAATTGACTTATATTTCTCAATTTCTAGGCAAACTTCATTAGACATTTGGTTTTATATATTTTACATATAAGGAACTTAGAAAATGTGGCTGCAGGTATAGGTAGGAGTGCAGGTTTTCTATGGAAGTAGAAACATTGTTAGTGTCATTGTTTCTATTTTCTCAATTTAGTGGTGAAGACTATGGTGAGATAAGATATTTGAAAATGCTTTGTTAACCATGAATCGTATTGCAAATATGAGGAACACATTTTGATGCAGGCTAAGAAGGACTTAGTTTAGGGTGAAGATAGGGGAAAAATAGAGGAGGAGAACAAAAGAGAATATTATAATGAAAAGTCAGATTTGGAACAACTGAGTACCTGTGTCATAATATTTATGAAGAAGGACACTGAGGTAGACAGGGCTTCAAGAGATTGTCACAAAATTTTTCTGCATTGTTTTCTACCAGCTGGATGCAAGAAATCATCCAGAGGACAGATCTCTGGTTCAGTGAAGAACAATTTTGAACGTTCCCATTTGTAGTGTAAGTCTCAGGACAATCAATCCTGTTGCCCTAGGGATCCTTAGTGATAGACCTTTTATGATTTGTGATGGTCTTTTTAGTTATTTTTGTATTGGTGCAAAGGAACTTCCTTGGAAGGAAAGGAGATAGAATCTGCCTAGTACCTTATGAGGCTCAGTGTTTTTATGATCTCTCTGACAAACAGAGGTGATCCTAACTTCAGTTGGCTGACTGTAAGTATACCCAGTTCTGTGATAGGGAACTCGTCGTGAAGGAAAGGGGAATCTGCGTGGTGTCCTCAGCTTAATATCAAGGTCTGATAGGCAGCACTGGAGAGCTGGGTTTGTCCTAGACTGTGCCTGACATCTGAGTGTTCCTCTTGGCTGGTTTAGACATCCTCACTGTGAGGCCATATCTAGGAGCAATGGCAGGATGTTAAACTATCCACTGGATTATTCTTACTTTAACTCCCATCAAAGAAGATTCAGACAAACAAGAGAGTAGGATCACATTATTCAGTAACTACTGTGCCTCCCAGGGGATATGGCTTAGTAAGAGCTTTATTGAGGAATAGATACATATCAAAAGGAGTCGTACTAGTATTAAATGTGACCTCTGTGGCAGTGAAAGATACAAAAACAACTAAACATTGGTATATGCATTTGGATTATTAAGGTTCTCAAAGCAGATCTCTTCCTGGTGTTTGGAAACAAAATTGGCTTTGGGTTGATTAAAACTTCAATACTATTTGTTAATTTTAGGTCTCAAGAATGGGAAACTAGATGTGCTGCTAATATGGGCAGGTTGTGGCTCAAGTGATTAATTTGAATTAAAAAGCTGATGGAGAAGGAAAACCAGATGTGCCTATAAAAGTATTTCAAGGTCTTATTTAAATCAATGCCACCATTCAGCCATTTAACAATCATTTAGCAAACATTTTTTATAACTCCTATGTGTCTGCAACTTACTATTATTCATCAGAAGGTCAAAAAAACTTCTTTGCAACACCACCAGACCGTATGAGAAAGTAACAGACCTGTATTTATTTCAGAGTCACCTTGCAACTAATAATGAACAGAAAGTAGAACTCTATTCTCAGTATATTTTCAAGGTAAACCAAGCAGTCACCCATGATTATTTTTCACATCCAATCTTTTAGGGAGTATGAACTTGCTTTGTTCCAGTTTGTGCTTTTTCAAAGCAAAAGCTCGGCATTAAAAATACACGACTGAGAGAAATGTGCATTGAAAAGGAAAAAAAAAACAAAAAACAAAAAACCCAGAAATGTCAGGTGGAGAACCTGGAAACAAGAACAAATATCATGGGAATTATTTGAATCACAGTGTATCCTCAAAAGCCAAATGATAGGTTTAGTTATTTCTGGTTTCTTAATTATTTGGGTGTTGCTTCTAAACCAAGGGTAATTGAGTCTATTCTAGAAACAAAACTTCCAAAAATTCAGTGTAAGATAAGATGTATTATTGTCAAGTTACCACATATTTAATCTAGTCAGGAAGTTTTAAAGTTCTGTATGGAAATGTTCATCACTTAACTTTTCTTGACCTCAGTTTTCTCAGATGTAATTGTAGAGTAGGATTAGTTGACCTGCCAACCCCCTTCTGGATGCAATATTATGCCTGATGTTTAAATATACACAAAAGGGATAATGTAAGGTACATAATCCCTGTTTTCTAGGAACATAGCAGAGAAATCTCCTAAAATATTAGAAACATTATAATTTAATATTAAAAGACTGGAAAGTAAATCCAGGTACAAAGGCAGAAATCTGAAGTCATTTAGTTGGTAGAAAGCCTACTGGGAGGGAATCAGCAATTTTCTTTGCCATGTATTTGCTATTTCAGAAAAAAACTTAAAGTTGTAATTGATTTTTACTCAATTTGATATAAAGCTACGCAGAGTCAACATACAATTAAATTTCATGGGGGTTTTACTCTGCCATTTAAAAAAAATTTTAATGTTTATTTATTTTGAGGAAGAGAGAGACACAGGGTATGAGCAGGGAAGGGTCAGAGAAAGAGGGAGACACAGAATCCGAGGAAGTCTCCAGGCTCCGAGCTGTCAGCAAGAGCCTGATGCAGGGCTCGAACTCACGAACTGCGAGATCACGACCTGAGCCGAAGCAGATGCTTAACTGACTGAGCCACCAGCCGCCCCAACTCTGCCATTTTTAATAAATATCTTTTTTCACTGTTACATGAGAAATGCGTCGTTAGTCACTACTTTACTGTCTTTTTTTTTTTTTTTTTTTTTTTTTTTCAACGTTTATTTATTTTTGGGACAGAGAGAGACAGAGCATGAACAGGGGAGGGTCAGAGAGAGAGGGAGACACAGAATCGGAAACAGGCTCCAGGCTCTGAGCCATCAGCCCAGAGCCCGACGCGGGGCTCGAACTCACGGACCGCGAGATCGTGACCTGGCTGAAGTCGGACGCTTAACCGACTGCGCCACCCAGGCGCCCCTACTTTACTGTCTTTGAATAATGTGGCCACCAATGAATATTTTCGAGAAGATTACACCTTTTGTGATCCACTGAAATATGTTGCATCCCATTACTTGTGGTTTCCGTGTTTGGGAATTAGCCTGCTTGCTGAAATTTATTTGCGGGGAACCTTGGTGTCTCAGCCGGGGAAAGGTTCCACTCCTGCTTTCAGCTACAATCATGATCTCACAGTTTGTGGTTTCAAGCCCCACATCAAGCTCTGCACTGACAGTGTGGAGCCCGCTTAGGATTCTCTCTCTCTTCCCCTTTCTCTGCCCTTCCCCTGCTCACATTATGTCTCTCTCTCTCAAAATAAATAGTAAACTTTAAAACAGAAAGTGACATGAAATTAATTTGCAACCCCAAAGTCAATACTCATAATACTTTTGAGGTCATTTGCAGACATGTATGGGCATGTGCAAGGCAATGAAAAAGTTGAGTTGCCTCACGTGTACATTCCCAGTTGAGGTCAGACAAGCATGACTTCCTGTTTTAATTTTTATACTATAAATGAGTTTCTTTCTGGTGGTTTTTTAGTGTGATGTTTAAACCTTTTTTGTGCTTTTTTTCGATAATTCACTGTTTAAGATATCCTCCAAGTGTAGTGCTGAAGTCCTGACTAGTATTCCTAAGAAGACTGTGTTGTACCTGCAGAGAAAGTTCATGTGTTCTGTAAGCTTCATTTAGACATGCATTACTGGTGTTGATAGCTATGAGTTCAACGTGAATGAATCAACACTACACATGTAATAAGAAATATACCTAAAACAAGGTTATATATTGATCGATGAGCAAAATATTGTGACCAGAGGATCACAAAACCTAACCCTATGGATGTCCTAGGAGCAATGGTTCAGTATTTGCTAATTCAATGTTCATGGCGATTTTAATGAATGATTCAACTGTGCTAGGATGAAAAGATAGTTTAACAACTAGCCAATTGGAGGTGATAGATAAATATCCACATATTTGTGAAGAGGCAGTGGGTAGGAGTAGTTTCAATTTGTTATAAAATCTCTAATGGCTTCTCTTAGGAATCATAGTAACCAAAATCAGACTCAAAGTTTTATGATCCATTTTGGACATTAAGATGTATGTTGCCTAAGAAGTCATTATGCTGATTGGCATGTGTAAGAAAAATCCTGCTCTCGTGGCACGGTGCAGTTTTTGTATTTTATCTATATCTAACAGTGATGGCCGTGATGCAACAGCTAATTCCAAAATGCCTGAAAAATATTTATTCACTTACTTCTCCAACAGTTATCTAGCACTTAGCACAAGTCACACATATTGTTCTACTCATGTAGGAAAACATCCCCACAGTCTGTTTGCTATAAGCAAACAGAAGATTGCAGTTAACTTGAGGGTCATTTGGTGTATGAGAAAGGAAGCCATCTGAGAGATAGGTTATTTCCTTTTGTTATTGAAGTGTCATCAACATATAGCATTATATTAGTTTCAGACATACAACATTATGATATTTGGATAGAGAGATAAGTTTCTGAATAATGAGGAAGTCTTTTTCATAATTTTTAATCTAAATAATAAACTCATACCCACCTAAAATCAGTGAAACTTTGGTAGCACTGGGTTCAAGATATTCTTAAAGTGATATTCATAGTCACTTTCAAGTAGAAGACATAGATGGAGAATCACACCTCTAAAATGTACAGTATTTCATAAATTTATGAATTTGCACTTTGGAATAGAAATAGCTAGGGCTGCCTGGGTGGCTCAGTCAGTTAAGCACCTGACTTCGGCTCAGGTCGCGATCTCACAGTTTGTTGGTTTGAGCCCTGCATCAGGCTCTGTGCTGACAGCTCAGAGCCTGGAACCTGCTTTTGATTCTCTGTCTCCCTCTCCCTCTGCTCCTCCCCCACTTGTGCTCTGTCTCTCTCTCTTTCAAAAATAAGCATTAATTTTTTTTAAAGAAATAGCTAAAGCAATAAGAATATCATTCAGTTAAAAACTTGAATGTAGAGCATTTGATAACCTTTAGAATGATATGTTTCTTCTAACAGCATACCATCTCCCGTAAAGTGAAGTTACCTTTTTGACAGAGGCAGACATGACTGCATATAGGGCAAAGAAACAGATTAGGTATGTTAAATTTGGGAAAAATTAGTGGATACGATAAAAATAATGAAAATAGTTTGTAGCCTACTTCTTGCTCATAGTTACCAATAATGCAATAAGAAAATATTGGTATTTAATACTATATCCACCTTTTATTTATGAACAGATATTTTGACAATTGGTTGGTAATTTTGTTTAGTTTAACCATACAGCAATCTATTTTGAATTTGGCATATAAAATAACTGAGTCTTCTTAAATAATAACTTTTGGCTTTATTTTTTTTAATGTATACATATTTATTTTGAAAGAGAGAGAGAGCATGCGAGCAGTGGAGGGGCAGAGGAGAGAGAATCTCAGCACAGAGCCTGACAAGGGGCTTGATCTCATAAACCCTGAAATCATGACCTGAGCCCAAATAACGAGTCAGACGCTCAACCGACTGAGCCACCCAGGCACCCCATTACTTGCCTTTACAAATTTTCCTTAATAAGTTTAAGTCTTGCATCAAGCCTTGATCCTTGACCTCTTCTAGGCACTCTATCAATTTCACTAATGCCATTTCCTCACTTCCTATTGATATGCCAGTCCTAGCCAGATCTTTGTCTTTTCTGAATTCTAAACATATATATCCAAAAGTTGGCCTGACATTTCCACTTGGATGTTTCAAAGGACTCTCAGAAGCAAATGTGTCCAAAAAAATTTGCTTCTAAATATGTCCTTTTACTGTATTCACTGTTTCAGTGAAAGGCACACACATTTGTCTAATTACAGAAGGAGGAAATCTTCTCCCGCACTTCACATCCAATCTAAATACACTGTTGTTGATTTTAAGTTGTATGTTCTTCTCTCTCCATTGCTAATACCATAGTTCATACTGTTCAGTAGCTTACAGTCTGGTCTTCTCACATCTACTCTCCCTGTCCAAATGGTTCTCTCAGCCAATATGAATTCCAAAAACTGTCGGAATAAACAGTTTTCAAAATTTACTTTTTGAAATCCATCCCCATTGCTCTATCCCATATATTTATATCATATTTATGTTTTTTTCCAACTTTTCATATTCTCAAATAAATAATGATTTTTGCTAACTCAGAGCCTTTATACTTTCTGGTGCCTTGAGAAGCTCTTCCCACTCCCACCCCCTTTCTTTACCTTCTTATTTCTTGTTCATCCTTCAAATCTCAGCTGAAATATCAGTTCCTGATAGAATACTCACTAACAATGCCTTCCTTCAATTGCATTAATTGTTTCTAGAACATTTGCTCATGGCACTTAGTGTTTTTCCTTCATTGCATTTCTCATTGCAATTGGAAGCTTAGACATTGGATTTATTTTCTATTTCTCACTGTTTTGAGGACATATTTTTGGAATTAAGTGATTAGTTACAGATTTTGGTATATTTTAAAAACAACTGAATGTCTCTCTTCTTTTGGCAAGCCCTATTAGCAATCTGGAAACAGCATGGGGCTACTTGTCCACTCAGCAGCAGAGATTATTCTAAGACAGGATGTTGGCTGGACCCTCTGTAAGGTCTATTTTCCAAGATAATGTTTCCTTTTCTTTTTTTTTTTTCTTTTTTAACGTTTATTTATTTTTGAGAGAGAGAGACAGAGTGTGAGCTGGGGAGGGGCAGAGAGAGAGAAGGCGACCCATCCAAAGCAGGCTCCATGCTCTGAGCTGTCAGCACAGAGCCCGACGCGGGGTTTGAACTCACAAACTGCGAGATCATGACCTGAGCTGAAGTCGGATGCTTAACCAACTGAGACACCTAGGAGCTCCTTTAATGTGTCTTTTTCTAAAAGTGTGGCTCGAATCTAAACACTTCTGTCATTTTACTTAAACCCAAAATGTAAATCACATCTTTATTTGTTATCTCTCACCAAAAACAAAGTAAGACAAAACAAAATAAAACAAAACAAACCTGCAGTCAATAGAGCTATCAGTGAAAACATATATATATATATTACATATATATATATGTATATATATATATATGTTATATATATATAAATATGTTATATATATGTTATATATATATATAATTATATATAATATATATATAACATATATATAATATATATATATTTGGTCTTGGGACACTATGGATTTTATTCGTGGATATTTTCAATCATTTCTCTCCCAAGAAGCAAAGAACAAGAATAATGAGACAGAAGTACTATATCCAACAAAATGGAAATGTATATACTATTGATAAAAGAAACAAAACAAAACAAAAGACAAATAAGCAGCAAAATAACACAGCTGGCCTCCCTGAATTTAGTTTCAGGGACCTATTCAGAGAATGTCATCATTCCATTTTTGTTTATTTTGAATAATTATTTTTGATATTCGGTACTTCTGGCTTACAGAGTATCCCTCAATGTTCACAAGGGCTCATTAGGTAGTTTTCAAATGAAATTTACATCAAAATTACCTAAGTAGCATTTTAGAATCCAGATACCAAAGCTAAATTTTCTTAATTGGAATTTCCAATTCATACATGTATGATAAATACAACAGAAAATTTTTTTGCCACAAGTCATGAAGGGGAAGCACCATGCCAGATGTTGCATCCATTGGGATGCTTTAGCTATTAAATGTTTTCTGCCTGAAATTTCTTTGTGCTTTTAAGTATACTTAAGAAATCATTTTTAGACTCACTGACTTTCTTAATTTTCTTCCTAAAAATATATAAATTGAGGTATAAAAGTAGATTTTATTTTATACCTTTCATTATAATACATTAGATCTATAGTAACTAATGTATGTGGGATAAAGAGTAGCCATTTATGTTAAGATTGAAATAAAATGCACACAATGTTAGAGTGTACAAGGTGTGGGTAAAGAGAAATTTAGCTGAATTTAAAGGTGGTTGTGCACTGTTACCAGGTACTCAAGACAGTGCTAGCATTACAGATAAAAATCTTATCCTATCTGAAAATATTTTAACATGTCTTTATTTTGTAATGTTTATTGATTGATTTTTTTTTTTTTTTTTTGAGAGAGATAGCATGCAAGCAAGGGAGGGGAAAAGAGAGACAGAGACATAGAATCTGAAGCAGGCTCCAGGCTCTGAGCTGTCAGCACAAAGCCTGACACAGGGCTTGAATTTAGGAACCGTGAGATCATGTCCTGAGCTGAAGTCGGACACTTAAACCACTCAGCCACCCAGGTACTCCTAAAATGTCTTTAAAAATGGACAGTTACTTGGTCAGTATTTTAATACTCTGGTAGCCATTTTCTGGTAGGGTATAATTTCTCGTAAACAAACCAAATTCAAAGGTATTTGGTTCAAATGATCAACATTCTATGTTAGAAAGTGGATGAGTTACTAGACCAGCTGTCCAGAGCATACAGACCCTGGACAACAGACAGGTACTTGTATAAATCAGAATGTTGTTGACTGCATAAAACTAAAGCCAATTAACTATGCCTTAAACATAAAGGATATGTACTATTTTACATGATTCATAAACTTAACAAAGTCATAAATGACAGTTTATTTCTTTCCATCTTTCTGTTTTGCCATTCTTACCATGTTAGTTTTAGTTACTCAGGATCAAAAGATGCTTCGGTAACTCTGAAGATCCCACATTCTGACAGTAATTAGCAAAGACAGTTAAAGAGGAAACTGCCCGAAAATCTTTTCTGTGTGTATCATTGGCCAGAACTATTCCATATGCCTGAACTTGATAAGAGTTATAAAACCAACTACCTTAGCTTAGACCATTCACATTTCATTCTCTGGGGATAATCATCCTTGAGGGACATGTCTATTCAGAGGAGAGTGAACAAACCGAGCTTTTGTTAGCATAGATGAGGAGTGAGATGACTATTGAATAGGTGGCAATGGATTATCTGATATCAATTAGCATAGCTAAGAACAAGACATTTGAACAAGATTTTGTATTCAGGAAACTTGTAACTAGACAGCATTCAAAGACTGGGGGATAACAAGTGAGCTGACACTGATAGTTTTGATTAAGGTTCAAATATCATGGGAATTTTATATACAGTTCAGCTAAAAGGCGAGTTTTTCTTTTGGCAAAAGCAGCACAGAATTTGTAGGTCAGTCTTGTCATGCACTCTAGGTCGGTAGTTCTCTCTTGTCCAGTAAGAGAGAAGACACAGGATTGAAATGTGAGAGAGGCTAATGTCCTGGAGGAGACAAGAGCCCCGAGTAAGTGTCCTTCCTCCGTTTTTATTAGGATCAGAAGGCTTACAAGCATAATGGACCTGCGCAAAGAGACAATGAAATCGTGAACATTTACTCATGGGCGCGAGGGAAAGGGGGTTTTGAAGATATGAGGTGTTAAGGATTTGGGTCAATACAAAACAGAGTCCTGGTGCGAGGTAGCTGGTTGTTTACAGCAGACATGAGGCCCCACCTCTGTTTACCTAAACTTGCCTAGGGGATAAGAAAGACAGAGCAAGCTACCTCTGGGTCAACAAGGCACCTTTCTTTTGCTAATTTAGCTCCACTCTGGGCAAATTTGCCCTGCTGTGGTCCATAGTCCTGTTTTCCTGTTTTTGTCCTTCCTTCCAGGGAAAGCAGCTTTCTGCTATTGTCCTAAGTTCAGGTGCTTCTGCCCTGAACACCTAATTTTGTTTACCTAATCTTGGATGTTTTCATCCTGAGATTTCCTATTCCAATACCTTTGTCCCATACTGGGGGACTTTGCCCAGTTTACCTAATCTTGTTTACCTAATCTTGGATGCATTCATCCTGTGGCCTTCTTTTTCTTTATGACTTGTTAAGCCATCTGTGGAAACTCAGGGAATTCCTAAGCCTATTCCCCACAAGTCTCAGAAATTGCATGTGAGGAGATGGGACTAAATGACTTGTTCTGGTCCTGGCTTAAATTCCTCATTAGAGTTTATTGCAGTATTGCACACACTATGGACGATCAATAAATTTTCTGGACTAATTGGGTTGTACCTATATTGGTTCTTATAACACTGAGTAAGAGCATATATTGGTTCCTATAATAGCAAGTTAGAATTTCATTATAAGTATCACAAGTAAAAGCATTATATTGCTTTCTTGTACTAAAGTGAAAAAAATGGATTTCGTTATTTATTGTGTCCCGGCGACATTACATTTAATTATTAACAACTCAGCCTTGTATTTTGGGAAACAATAATATAACCAAGAATTATCCTTGTAAAGGAGGAAGTCAGGGAACTCAACAGGGGTTGGGGACATGACTTGAAGATCTCAGTTTATGATATTAAAAACATTGCCTTTGGAAGAATTTTCCTTCATAATATTAAACTTCAACATTTATGTACTGTATTAATTGCATATAAAAATTGCAAAATAATCGATAGGAAGCAAGTTCAGTAAGATTGCTTAGAGTATACAAAGGCACTCAATAATTTTCACACGCAAAAAAAAACCACACAAGAGTGTGGATTTAAAGTCTAATAGGCTCAGGTTTATTTAATGAAATGTTAATATTTCTCCTCATACCGAAAAGGTATATTGAGAAGGAAGCTGTGATCCTTTTACAATGGATGTAGAGATTATAGGAAAGCACAAGGGGATAAGAAAGGTGAGCTAGTTTAAATGACCTTTATTTAAGCTCCATTGAAACAAATGAATAAGAGGATTTATCTAGCAGACTATAAAATAGATTTGGGAAAAAAAATCCAAATACCAAATGAATACACTTTCATCAAAGGAAGCTTAGAAGTGTGTAATTATATAGAAAAGTATTTACTCTGGATTTTTAAGTTAAAAAAACTGTATTCATTGAAAATGTTATGCATGATTCTATTATGCATAAATTAAAATATTAATAAATTACATTTTGTTTAAGGTATTGTTACATATTTTAGAAAATACCCATACTCAAATATGTTTACATGTTTACATTCCAGAGAAAATTTCTTAAAAAATTATATGTTTAGATTAACTGTCAGAAAATTCACCACTAAGTTATTCTACGTGATCTCTGATATATCAAAATAGATGATTCAGTCTAAATGTTCAGATGTAGTAACACTAGCAAGAGAACAATCATTTTTCTTCTTTTGTTAGCATTTATGACACAGTTCAGAACATCCCTCATTGAATAATTTATCAGTATACTAGTGAATAATCTGAGTTTTCTTTTCCAAATAATGTTTTTTAATGACCATTTGATGAAGAGAGTCTCCTTTTAGAAAAAATTGGGGCAGAAATTAAGAAAGTGCTCTGAGAGTAATTGGGGATAGTGTGTTTAAATATATAGAAGACCTCAAAATCAGTATTTGTTTCTAAAAAAGTGCTTCTCTTTTAGACTGTGAACTCCTCAAGTAAAAGATGCTATTGCTATTTATGTATATACTTTAATATTTATTTAATATGTTTTACTCCATATGGTGATTAATATAAAATTGACAATAGTTCCTAAATGATTTGCACTCTTATTCCTTTTGTAAACATTATGGCTTATATTTTCACTTAAATTCCTTCTCTTACACATTTACTGAAAGTATCTTATAAAATATCTTATATTTTTGAGATAATATGATATGTGGGATTAACTTATTATACCATATTATTAGCTGTAGTTGAATCTGTAGACTCTGCTGTTTACTTTGATAGCCACTAGCCACATGCGGCTTTTTCTATTTTTAATAAAATTAGTTAAAATTAAATAAAATAAAAAATTCAGTTTAGCTGTACTAGCCACATATCAAGTATTCAATAGCCACATGTAGTTAGTGGCTACCACAGCAATGATAGAACAATTCTGTCATTGCAGAAATTTCAGCTCAAGAGCACTGCAATAGTTTATGCTGTGTATTGGGAACATGTGGGCCAATAGCAAATTTGTTGTTTTTGCTTTACAAATAATATATGGCAATATCTCTACAAGTTGAGTACTGATAATTTTAGGTACTCTATGTAGAGCTTTATGGGTCTCAGCCATATCTAGTAAAAATCCCAATAGATCATGATGCCCAACCATGTTTGTGATAATTGATATATCAGAACTTTGATACTAGGGAAAGTAGTGTGCTAAGTAGAGGGGAGAATGCAAGTCATTGGAAAATTATTGTTCTCATTGGTTAAAATAAAAATGTAATCATACTCTTTAAAAATTAATATGTCCAGGCCATGTGTTAGAAACAGATCTCTAGTCTGGTCCAACATAGTAAGTGCTGAATACTATATTGGGGAAGAGTCAAGAATAGGGAGAATATGTCTTTTTTTTTTTTTTTCTCTTTGAAGTTCTGGAACAATTTTATTTTTATTGATTTATTTTTATATATTTTCACGTTAGCTAACATACAGCATATACAGTGTGCTCTTGGCTTCGGGAGTAGATTCCCATGATTCATCACTTACATAAAACACCCAGTGCTCATCCCAACAAGTGCCCTCCTCAAAGCCCATCATCCATATTCCCTGCCCCTCCCCACTCAGTCTTTCCACTCTCAGATTGTTCTCTGTATATAGAGTCTTTTATGCATCCCTCTTTGTAACTTATTTTTCTTTCCCTTCCCCCATGGTCTTCTGTTAAGTTTCTCAACTTCCACATGTGAGTGAAAACATATGATATCTGTCTTTCCTTTGACTGACTTATTGCACTTAGCATAATACCCTCTAATTCCATCCACATTGTTGCAAATGGCAAGATTTCATTTTTTTCATTGCCGAAGAGTATTCCATCGTATATATTTACCACATCTTTGGGGTGCATGGGTGGCTCAGTTAGTTAGGCATCCAACTTGAGCCCAGATCAGATCTCATGGCTTGTGAGTTCTAGCCCCACGTTGGGCTCTGTGCTGACAGCTCAGAGGCTGGAGCCTGCCTCAGATGTCTCCCTCTCTCTCTTTCCCTCCCCAACTCACACTCGGTCTCTCTCTCTCTCTTTCTAAAATAAAAACATTAAAAAAAATTCTAAATATACCACATGTTCTTTATCCATTCATCAGTTGATGGAATTTGGGCTCTTTCCATAATTTGGCTATTGTTGATAGCACTGCTATAAACATTGGGATGCATATGCCCCTATGAATCAGCATCTTTATATCTATTGGATAAATTCCTAATAATGCTATTTCTGGGTCATAGGGTAGTTCTATTTTTAATTTTTTGAGGAACCTCCACACTGTTTTCCAGAGTGGCTGCACCAGTTTGCATTCCCACCAACAATGCAAGAGGGTTTCCCTTTCTCCACATCCCCGCCAACATCTGTTGTTTCCTCAGTTGTTAATTTTAGCCACTCTGACCGTGTGAGGTGGTATATGAATGTAGCTTTGATTTGTATTTCCCTGATGATGAGTGATGTTCAGCATATTTCCATGTGTCTGTTTGCCATCTGGATGTCTTCTTTGGCAAAATGTCTCTTCATGTCTTCTGCCCATTTCTTCACTGGATTATTTGGTTTTTGGGTGTTGAGTTTAGTAAGTTCTTTATAGATTGTGGATACTAACCCAATATGCCATTTACAAATATTTTCTCCAATTTCTTTGGTTGCCTTTTAGTTTTGTTGATTGTTTCCTTTGCTGTGAAGAAGGGTTTAACCTTGATGAGGTCCCAATAGTTCATTTTGCTTTTATTTCCTTTGCCTTCAGAGACATGTCAAGGAAGAAGTTGCTGTGGCCGAGATCAAAGAGGTTGTTGCCTGTTTTCTCTTCTAGCATTTTGATGGTTTCCATCTCACTTTTAGGTCTTTCATCCATTTTGAATTTATTTTTATGTATGGTGTAAGAGAGTGGTCCACTATCATTCTTCTGCATGTTGCTGTCCAGTTCTCCCAGCACCATTTGCTAAAGAGACTGTCTTTTTTTCCATTGGATACTATTTTCTGCTTTGTCGAAGATTAGTTGGCCATATATTTGTGGGTCCATTTCTGGGTTCTCTATTCTATTCTATTGGTCTTTTGTCTGTTCTTGTGCCAGTACCCTACTGTCTTGATGATTACAGCTTTGTAGTACAGGCTCAAGTCCGGGATTGTGATGCCTCCAGCTTTGGTTTTCTTTTTCAACATTACTTTGGCTATTCAGAGTCTATTGTGGTTCCATACAAATTTTAGGATTGTGTGTTCTAGGTCTGAGAAGAATTCTGGTGCTATTTTGATTGGGATTGCATTGAATGTGTAGATTGCTTTTCACATTCATATCACAAAATGGTTCACATTTTAGGTTGGGTTTGGAAGTATGAGTAAGTGTTCAGCAGAAAGAATGGGGATAGATATTTTAAGCAGTATATAGCATGAGAAAAGTCACAGAATTGCAAATGCTTATGCATTTGTAAAACAGAAAGTTAATCTGAGTGAAACAAGTAGGGGGGAGGGAGAGGTAGGGGAGACAGAATGAAGGGAGAAAAGACTGGAGAAACCAGTTTCCTTTAAATTTTGTCATCATAGGTTTGTTTCATAGTGTCTACATGCCCTTAGTTGAATAAATGAAATTGACTTTCCAGACAGACAGAACTGAGGACTTGACCCAGGGTTGTTAAGTGTAGCTGCACCAATGGGACAACACACTGTGAGACAGCTTGAATCTGTCAGATTGCTTCACACCTGTTTAAACTACATTTGTCATGGAATGATGATCATTGTGAATAAAACTCTCTTCATTTTCAAGACAGCCCAGAATTATGATCAAATAGTATTGTGTTTTTGGCAGAGTATTCCGCTAGAAGAATATATAAGGGTTCCTTACTAGGTATATATTTTAAGTGGATGATTAATCTTTCCATAATGTTTTTCACCATTGTTGCTAAATGTGAACTCTGTATGGTTTTATATATTTTGGGGGAATTCTCAGTGATGTTATCACTGGGAGAAGTAGACATGTTGAAGAAACTGTCCATTATTTCATGACATGTGAAATGGGGTGAAAAACATAAGTAAAACCTGGATCACATTCGCAGCTACTTTTAGAAAAAACACTAAGATTATACTCCTGTGAAAAATAGATGTTTGCAAATATCTTGTTTTTCTATAAATAGTAACTGCAATTTGCTGGAAAGATCTCATCAACTAAATAGAAAATAGATTAGTTCACTGTCAAGGAATTTAACTAAAATGACAGATAAATATCTGGGAAAAATGTGAATTTGATTCAAAAAGAATGAAGTAAGACCTACAAAAGAATCCTACAAAGAATAGCTTCTAAAATAACAACAGTGTAAAGTAAATGCAAGGAAAGAGAGTTGGTTAGAACAGGTTTAGGGTTTTAAGTGAGTTATTTCCAAAAAGAATACTCTGCAAGCAAGAAGAGTGGGGAAAAATATTCAGAAATAGGCATTCATGAAAATAACACTGGGTTATCTCATATATTTCACATTTCTAAAGAAAAGAATCTTAAAAATAACAATGAATCCTGCCAAGTAAGAATATAGCCAGGTATGTTGACATATAGCTCACACAAATACAATAAATCTGGGAATATTTCTAAGTTTATTTCCTTCATTGAAGAGTTCTCAAGGAGGAATCATCTGATTAGAAACTGCATAAATTTTAAATTGTCTAGATTTATTTTAGACTAATTATTTTCTTTCTTTAGTAGTTATTACTGTGCTATTAGAAATCTAGAGAGTTATTCTTTGTCAGGGATATAAAACAATTTTTTTCACTTTTGATTTTGGAATTCTGTTTAGCTTAACGTGTATTGAATGAATGGCAACAAAGTTGATTTATGGTAGAAGAAAAATTCACAGATGTTCAGTCCACTCCGTTAGTAAAAATAGGGGAGTGTTTCCCAAGAAGACACAGAAAGGGTGATTCACAACTTGAATTTTGTTTAATAGATAATAAATGATTAGCATGACTATCAATAATCCATAACACTTTATCAAGCATATACTAAGTACTTAGCATTGTTCAGTCATGAGAAATATGGGTGAAGTTACTATGAGCTTATTATAATTGATTTAAAAAGACCAAGTCTAGCATGTTATTGCAGGCAAATCTCATATTGTGCTCCATAGAATACTATGCCATTGGAGTTCAAGAGAGTCTCTTGGAAAAAATAAAACTTAATTTGCGCTTTAAAGATGGTTTGGGAACACCTGGGTGACTCAGTCAGTTAAGCATCTGACTTTGGGTCAGGTCATGCTCTTGCTGTTCATAGGTTCGAGCTCCTCATCAGGCTCTGTGCTGACAGCTTAGAGCCTGGAGCCTACTTCAGATTCTGTGTCTCCCTCTTTCTTTGCCCCTCCCCTGTTTGCACTCATTCACTCTCTCTCAAAAATAAATAAACATTAAAACAAAAAAAAAGATGGTTTGGATTACACAAAGGGTAAAAAGAGGGAATTTGTAGAAAGGACCTTAACCTAAAGCAAGGTACAAGATATATTCATGTATCAATAAGGGAAAACAGAAACAAAACACTTGGTTAAAAAGGAGGGTTTGCTAAGAAGCAGGAGAGCAGAGGGAGATATGTATTTATATTTAACAGTTTTTTACAAAAGAGGTGTAATTCTCACATTTGTAGAAAAGAGATGGAGTTGCCAAATTTTAAATAAATTTGAATATCAAGCTATTAGATTTGATTTTAAAAAGCATAAGATAGGGGCACCTTGTGGATCAATCGGTTAAGCATCTTTTGGCTCAGGTCATGATCTCACAGTTCATGAGTTGGGCTCTGTGCTGACAGAGCAGAGCCTGCTTGGGATTCTCTTTCTCCTTCTCTCTCCGTTTCTTCCCCACTTGGTCTCTCTCTCTCTCTCTCTCTCTCTCTTTCTTTCTCTCTCTCAAAATAAATAAATAAACTTAAAATTTTAAATTAAATTAAAATTAAAAAAATAATAAAAAGGCCTAACATAGAGGCGATGAAATTTCGTCATATTGTGGTTTTCTTCCATTCATGATGTGACATGATTAACTGACCAATCTTAAAGCATTTGCCTGAGCAGAGGCAGATGAACTGTCCAGTTGAAGACTTTTTCTTTTAAATTCAGATGAATGATGATTAGGAGCTGGATTAAGAGTAAGAAGAGTAATATGAGAAATATAAAAGAAGAAAAATAGGGCATATATGAAAATTCTCAGTAGTAAGATGACTGAACTTGTTCATTCTTGGGCCTGGGTATGATATGGGAGCTATAAACCAATGTGATTTTGGACACAGATACCTGCGGATTTCAGAGTAGTAGTTTTCTCTTAATTCTCACTTGACACCGTGACTTAGTTAAATAAGAATATAGTAGAGAGAGTCTATTTGAAGGATAAATTTGGAGACTTTATTTAAAAATTTTTAGTGTACCAATACATCTTTGCAAATCAATAAATACTAAAGTATGTAATGAAACTCCCACTCAAAGCAACTGTGTCCTTTGGAGAGGTAACAGATAATCATAGTCAGTGGGCATCCTTATATAACTATGCACATTTTTACATATACCTTTTTATCTGTATTTGGTTCTGAAAGGAAATATGTATACATATTTTCCATAAAATATTATTCATATATTTCTGAACTTTGTTTCTTTCATTTCACATACCTTTGAGATCTTCTATGACAGCATATGTAGATATGCTTTATAATTTTAAAATCTTCATTGTCATCTGTGGTAGACTAAATTATTGATCTCAATTTTTAACTCTCCTCTAATAGTATTTTACATCCACATCCTTGCTCTGGCCTCATGGTGGATGAAATGTACTCTCCAGTCTCTTGACTGTGGGCTTGACCCTTCAACTTGCTTTGGCCAATGGCATGGTAGTGCATAGGATAAAAGCAGAGTCTTGCAAAGCATTTTTGTGGTAGTGCTTACTCCAATATGTTATTACCATTTTGACAGTAAGAGAAAACCTCAGGGAGCCACTGCTTCTTCTGCCTGATCCCAATGTGACACACGTGAAGTAGACCCACAGTTGAAGTGTATCCGCTTATCAACACCAAATCTCCTAATACAGGCAAACTCAGGTCTGTTAGGGTGAAATAAATGCTTGTTTTTGTATTTCACATAGAACTTTGTGTTTGCTCTAATGTAATAACAAATAATATATATTCCTTAATATATGGTAGTATATTTATTTTATCATTCTATTGTTAGGCATATATGTTGTCTACCATTAATCATAAACCATAATGCGAGTAACACATATATAGTTGTACACGTGTGGACTTGTATTTATTTGTTAAGGATTTTTATTTTCAATTAGTAGAACTTCCTGTGGCTCCCATAAGTATAAAGGAATTTGTGAGAAGTTTATTGAAGGCCAATACCATACTCACGATTACAACTTAAATACAAGTAATAGAGGTTAAAGTCTGGGATTGTGATGCCTCCAGCTTTGGTTTTCTTTTTCAACATTACTTTGGCTACTTGGGGTCTTTTGTGGTTCCATACAAGTTTTAGAATTACTTGTTCTAGCTCTTTGAAGAATGCTCGCACTATTTTGATTGGGATTGCGTTGAATGTGTAGATTGCTTTGGACAGTACTGACATTTTACCAATATTCGTTCTTCCAATCCCTGAACATAGAATGTCTTTCCATTTCTTTGTGTCTTTCAATTTGTTTCATAAGATTTCTGTAGTTTTCAGCGTACAAAGCTATAATCATCAAGACAGTATGCTACTACAAAAACAGACACATAGACAAATGGAATAGAATAGAGAACCCAGAAATAGACCCACAAATATGTGGCCAACTAATCTTTGACAAAGCAGGAAAGAGCATCCAATGGGAAAAAAGACATTCTCTTTAGCAAATGGTGCTGGGAAAACTGGACAGCAACATGCAGAAGAATGAAACTGGACCACTTTCTTACACCATACACAAAAATAAATTCAAAATGGATGAAAGACCTAAATGTGAGATGGAAACCATCAAAATGCTAGAAGAGAAAACAGGCAACAACCTCTTTGACCTGAGCCACAGGTCAAAACTACATCAAAACTACAATGAGATACCACTTTACACTGGTCACAACTGAGGAAACAACAGATGTTGGCAGGGATGTGGAGAAAGGGAAGCCCCTCTTGTACTGTTGGTGGGAATGCAAACTTGTGCAGCCTCTCTGGAAAACAGTGTGGAGGTTCCTCAAAAAATTAAAAATAGAACTACCCCACGACCCAGGAATAGCATTACTAGGAATTTACCCGAAGGATACAGGTGTGCTGATTCATAGGGGTACTTGTACCCCAATATTTATAGCAGTGCTTTCAACAATAGCCAAATTATGATAAGAGCCCAAATGTCCATCAAGCAATGAATGGATTGAGATATGATGGATATATATATGAAGGAATTATACTATATATGTATAATTAATCTGATTATATATAATGGAATACTGTGGATCAGTGAAAAAGAATAAAATCTTAAAATCTTGCCATTTGCAACAATGTGGATTGAACTGGAGGGTATTATGCTAAACAAACTAAGTCAGAGAAAGACAGTTATCACATGATATCACTTATAGGTGGAATTTGAGAAGCTTAACAGATTTTCATAGGGGAAGGGAAGGAAAAATAAGATAAAAACAGAGAGGGAGAGCAAACTGAAGGTTGATGGGGGTGGGGATAATGGGTGACAGGCATTAAGGAGGACATTTGTTGGTGTGAGCACTGGGTGTTATATGTAAGTTATGAATCACTGGATTCTACCCCTAAAGGCAAGACTACACTGTATGTTAACTGAGAATTAAAAAAAAACAGTGTGTTGAAGGCTCATGAAGTCAATCAGCTGCTTGGAGGGAAAGCATCAATTAACGCAGTTCCAGAACAAGAACTAGAGCAAAAAATATATTGGAAAGAAAACTTTGGCAAGACCAATAAATCTCTGACACCCCTCCATTTTTCCCTGTGCTAAAGATTCATTTCCTGTAGGGAACATCTGATTGACTTATCTTGGATAGAGACTGTCTCAAAGTGGAAGAAATCACAATGTAGTCAGGGGGATTGGAAAATGGTCAGCCATTTCTTTCTTTTTTACCTTCTACCCTCCAAACAAAACAAAACAAAACAAACAAACAAAAAAACCAACAACAACAAAGGATCATTGTAGTCGCTTTGTTCTATGTTTACACTGGTAAAATGAAACTGTTTCCAGAACCCCTTTCCTTGTGCAAGACTTGTAAAAATGAAGCAAGGATCCATGTATCAGATGCCTAGTATCTTTTTTATGTTATCGCTTATCTGTTAGCATACCTAATGTATTTGAGAAAGAGTCTAGACCAACCAGCTACCACCAGATCTACTAATTCAACCTGTGCAAACCTGGGCTAAGTGTGCTTCAGCTCTGTGGCAAAGGATGCCAACTTCTTTTTCAGGTTAATCATGGCATGTCATGGTGGTAAAGGAGAGACACAGATGCTAGTTTTTCACCCTATGTTTCAGCTGATTTCAGCTGTCCTCATAGAAGGTCCCAGTTTATGTAAGGTTTAGTAAGTTTCAGTTGACATATATAGGGTCTTTGCTCTTCTGGCAACCATCTCTTCTGATTGTTGGTCAGATTGATCTGTAGTGACATCAGGATTAATACTAGACTCAGAGCCAATAGCCCCACAAACTCGTCTATCAGCTCCCACAATTACATAAAATCTGATTCCTACAATAATTGTTTCATTCTTTGTCATTTATAGCAGTTATACTTCTCTGATTGAATCCCTGCTGGTACACCAAAAACTGCAATAAAATTCTTGAGAGCATTTATTAAAATGGAATTGATAAGTGAAAAGTTTAATTTTTACAGATACAGCCAAAATATCTTCTCAAAATGCTGTAACCAAATACAAAATTAAAACCTTTATTAGTAGAGTTTTGGGGAAAAAATGGTAGAATTTCATTCACTACCACTATTATGCACTGATATGGATAAGTAATTCTTGCTGGTTAGGTAGTTTTCTAGAGTTCCCTGATTCCTATCAGTATAAGTTTTTAACTTTTTCTACATTGAGGAATAAGGAATTAAAAAAAAAAGACAATATTTTATTGTTTTCAATTAGAGTTTATTATTGCTTTTAAAAGAAAATTTCTTTAAAAAGATTTTCCCTATTACAAAGGTATAAAATATTCCCAGCAGCCTGAATAATATTTTGATACGTAATTTAGGTCATTTATTTCTTTGCTGATGACTTTCTAATCATGCTTAAAATATCAACAAACTCTTTATCATGCCACAGAGAGGTCTGCATTATATCAACCCTACTTACTCATCTTATTCCAGGCCTTCCTCAGTTGTACACTGACTTTCTCTTGGTCTTTTTGCATTCTAAGTTATTTTCTTACTCATTTTTATTGGTGTAAAATGATCCAGAGTATTTGTCTTTATATCTTAATTGTTATTGTACCTAAAATGTGTCCAATTTAAAAAATTCCTGAGATTTTCTTGTAGTTTCTCTTGCTAAGTCTACTGTTGGCATTATTTGATCCCTGTTCAGGGACATTTGGTTTCTACTTCAATTGATAGGTTTAGATATGAAAATAAGGATAGGAATAATGGTTTCTGTTATAACTACTGCCATCATTGTTCAGCTCACCCACTGTTGAACATTCTGGTTTTATAAGCCAGAAAATATCCTCATTGGCTGTCAATATATTTTGCCCCTGGGAAACAACCATACATGAGCTATTGCCATTCATGTTACCTTAAATAAAAAAAAAAAATAACAGTTAAAAAAGAGAATTGAATCTCCAATTATTTTAACTACTATTGGCCCTCATGTCTTTCAAGTGGTAGACCCGTTCATGCCAGTGCTTTTCTTTTGTCTTGTACCTCATCACAGAGCACCCTGATGGGACGGTTAAGATAAGAGGTAAGGATGAGTGCAAGGAGTGCATTATGGAAATTGTTCCAAAAACCTGATGAGGATGTATTGAGGTGAGTCAAGCAAGGGAGGGAAAGTCAACAAAGTTGCCATTTGTGATCAGAATGTGCAATTGAGGTTAATCTTTATGGAAGAGCTCTAAAAATCTGTTTGTAGAACACATTTCAAACTTGTCCCACCAATGAGCAAGGAAGCTGGGGTATTAATCCATTAACTCCTGTGTCCTCATTTTTTGAGAGTGATTCCTGAGAATGCGGACTCACCAACTATTCTGGCCTGTTCTAAGCCCCACTTGAAGTGGCTTCTAGGGCCACAGAAGCACAAGTACTTAGGAAACTATGGGTTTAGGTAGGAATGGTCTCTCAAGCAGCAGGTGCCATCTGAGATAAAATATGGAGATAGAGTCATCATCATAAAATATAATCATGATGCAAATTAGTAACATTCAGAACTTTAATTCATTTTTGTTTAGTGTCTTAGATCATGTGATTAAAACCTGGGGCTTTTACTAGTCAATTCACTTTTAGGTTTTTTACTGTATTTTACATGTGAATATTAGAGAACATTGCCATATATGACTGAAATAGCTAGTATTTGGGGTGCCTGGGTGGCGCAGTCAGTTGGGCGTCCGACTTCAGCCAGGTCACGATCTCGCAGTCCCTTAGTTCGAGCCCCGCGTCGGGCTCTGGGCTGATGGCTTAGAGCCTGGAGCCTGTTTCCGATTCTGTGTCTCCCTCTCTCTCTGCCCCTCCCCCGTTCATGCTCTGTCTCTCTGTCCCAAAAATAAAATAAAACGTTGAAAAAAAAATTTAAAATAGCTAGTATTTTTCTACCAACCTAACAGTTTTATTTAAAATATGTATCTATATGTACATATATATGTGTATTTATATATATATATATATATATATATATATATGAATAATATATATTAGAGAGACAGAGAGAGAGAGCACAGATGGGGCAGAGGGAGAGAGAGAGAATCTTAAGCAGGTTCCACGTCCAGTGCAGAGCCCAATGTGGGGCTTGATCTCATAACCACGAGATCATGACCTGGGCAGAAATCAAGAGTTAATCCCTGAACTGAGCCACCCAGGTGCTCTAAAATATATTTTATGGGTTGTAAGATTTTAGTGAATATTTCAAATACAACCTTAATCAAAGTTAGAACATAAACATAGGTAACAAAGAACATATAAAAGTTACAAACACTTATAGTTTTGTTTTTATTCAAATAAGTTAGAATCATTGATTTACTTGGATGTTTCCTATGTATTTATAACAGCAATATAATTCTGAATCCCATGGTCTCATATTTGAAGGAGTTTGCTATTGCTAGTTTTCAAATTTTAAATAAATTGTTTAGATGAATATACTGAAATAACTTAGTTCATTCCAAAATTGCTTTTTTTCCCATTATTTTTTCATATAGTTTGCTTAAACTTTAATTTTTGCTGAATATTTTGTTTGGTTTTGCAGCAGCACAGAAATTATCACAAAATGCCATGAAGTTTCTAGTAAAGCTAGAGAGAATTGTTTGCCTTATTTGTTATTAAGCATTAAAATTGATGTAAACTGAAGATAGAAAAGAAATGCATTATGCAAAAAGATGATTTGATCAGGGAATTTGAATGTAATAAAAAGCAAAAACATCTTATTTTATGTATTGATAACAAGTGGAAAAAAGTTTAAATATATGTATTTTTCAAAATGAATTCTATTGCTTAGATAACAAATCATTCCAAGAGCATGTGATAGTATTGGAATTATTTGAATAACTAAAATTGATGTTCTCATAGATTGAGAAATATGATAACATGACGGGTCACAAGAAGTAAAATATGTGCATTGTTTCAACTTTAGAAAATGAATACTATATTAATATAATGATTTCGTATTGTCTAGCAAATTGATGGATCTTGCTCATAAACTTGTGGTTGGTACATTATTGTGCATGTGGCTTATTTGAAGCATGGAATTAAATTATATACACATTTCTCTAATTGTGTTTCAAAATGAAGGTCCACCAGGTAAACGAATATAAAATTCATTACCTACAATAGATTGTAAATTGCTATTAAAGAGTAGGATGCTTACTGTTTAAAAATCTGATCTAAATTCACTTCAGACATCTAGAGCCAGGTATTTTCTGAACATTTCCTCTCCCTTATACTCCCTTTGCATTTTTATCTGTATATGAATTTTATTTGTAATTATATAAATAATGGTAATATTCATTTGCCCAAAAGGAAGAGGCTCTTCAAAGAGTTCCTGTGCAATGACGTCTTGAATGTGTCCATACTACCTCTCATTTCCCAATTCTCATCCATCTATCTTTCTGAGGTGGAAATCTTCCTATATCTAGCAGATTGGTGGGACTTGCAGAGTTTGAGTCAGTTTATGGTCTACAGAGTTCTGAATAGAGGGTGCTGGCCTGCAACATTTTCTTCTTTGGTCTAGAGAAGTGCCTACCTAGGGACCAGCAATAGGGAGCTTTGGGTCCAGGCTAAAAATGTTGGATTCTCCAGAAAGCTTGACTGAGGAAATTCATGGACTCTGAGAGTACAGGTTTTAGCTGGTTTGAGATTGCTGCTGTCACCAGGCTTCTCATCACATAACACCCTTAGGTTTGCTCTACTGGTCCTGTGTCTTATATATAAATAGAACCATGGCTGCAAAATAGAAAAGAGTAAGTTACCAAAAAGTTGTAGATATCCAGAATCACAGTGTGAGATGCTTAATGGATCCTCTCCCTAGCAAAACAACTTATTTAAATAGTGAAAATTATTTTTGAAAAATTCAAAGTATATTTTAAAAATTAAAAAAATGAATATAAATTCAAAATTTTTAAGACTGTCTCAAGGGCGCATAGTAAATGGAGAAATATTTATTCAAGAAAATCGACTAACTTTTCATTAAGAACAGTTAGCATCTGTGGCATTTGAACCATAATTCTCCCCTTCCTCCCCTCTCTACCCCAGCTAAGTGTGATGACACCTTTACTCTGGGTGCATGTGGTCAAGAAAACAAGACTTCCTCTTTCCCCAGGTTTCAGGCTATTGCTATGATCTTACCCCAAGAGAGGTAGGCCACTGACATTACTCATACCAACTCATTCTGTGTTGTGGTAACTTTATTCTAGACAGGCATGGATGTGAGGAAAAGGACTGGAGCATCCAGCCCCATTCACAGAATGTCTATGTCTAGCCAGGTGGAGCTATATAAAAATATCTGGTCCCAATTGCTCCCATCCCAGGTTGTTTGTAGATCACAGATTTTATGCCAGGAGAGCCAAGTTGAGAACGGTGTTATCATTCCCACCCCTCAAACTGTTGATAGAGAAATGGTGTTACACAAGAAGAAGTGGCTGCTGTTCCCGCCCTCAGCTTCAGTGCAGTGGCACAGAGTCTCGGACTAGAGAAAGAAGAAGAATGTAAAGACAGATAAGTCCATAGCTTGCCCAAAATGGGGGCTGGATTTATTTGGGACAGAACATGTGGAAACTTATTCTTAAACGTTACATTGAAAACAAGAAACAACTGACTGTTGAATAATGAAGAAGGATTGGTAGCTCGATATTATTAGCAACAAGAATAATGGTAGATCAGAGAGAACTTTAACAGAGAGAATCAGGAAAAGAGACAGATAAGAAGAATGCCCCTCCATTTAGAGGAAAGTTTGGAGACTGGCAACACGCTGCATTTGCGAAACGGGTTCAACTCTAATTGAATCAGACTATGGAGCCATTGATAACTCCAGGGCATTGTCAAACACTATAGAGAGATGATATACCAATTAGTAGAAGCTATCGTTTGGGTTCCATAAGATGCAAGACCAGCCAGAAGCTTAGCAGGAAAATCAAAGAAAGCTAGTCAGAAAGAATCTGGCAAATTATAGCCATTCCGGTTGGTCAACAAGTATGTTCACACACCCAAGGTGGTGCTGTCTGAGGAACAACATTGGAGGCTGTGGGAGAAATAGAGTTCATTAAACCAATCTAGTGAGGTCACTACTTAGCAATAAGCTCTAGAGTGGAGGAGTTTGTATCCAGAGATGCTCTAAATATCCAGAGATTATCTAAAGTACCTGAATTCAAGGAATAAAAGTGTAAGACATAAAGAAACATGGAATTTTCCATGAGGAAGCTCAGACACTAGGCTGACAAGTAAAGGACTTTAAAACAATTAACTAAGTGCCTACCATGGTGCCAAAACTGTTTTTGAAGGTTGCTCATTCAGGAGAAGAGCTTTACAATCCCAACACTCTAAAAGTTGAGAAAAGAATGAACTTTTAGCTGAGTTCTATAAGTTGGCCCTGCTAATGTCATAAAATTACAGAAAAATACATAAAACAGTGGGATACAGTCAGAGTCAAACCCCAAACAGACATCTATGAGTGTAACAGGCTGAAAATCTGTAGCAGCAGATGTGTTTGTATATTTGTCCTGTATTTTATTTCACCACATATGGTTCCATATTACCACTGAACATGATTATAGTATTTGTACTCATGTTGTTAGAGTTAAGGCAGCAATGCCATTTATAAACATTTTTCCACCCAGGTGTTCCAATTATATTTAGCTTTATATATTTTTATGACTTTAATTCTGTCATCAAGTTAGGTCACTGAAAGCAGGGGAAGATTTCCATTTTATGTCTTTTGATAGATTCAGCATCAAAGAGTTTATTAAGTCATGTGTATCTCTATATGCTGTCAGTTTTGTTGAAAGATTTTTAGAATAGTCAAAACTTTACCTACATACATACAGTTGGCCACATACCATAAGAATCCTAATATCTACAGGCCCCAATTTCACATTCTTTTCTTCCCCCCTTGCCCTTGGCCTTCATCTCTACTTTTCAGAGAACAATTAGCTTTGAAAACAGAAGAATCCAGAATCAGAGATGCCTGATGGCTCAGCCAGTTGTGTTCAGTTCTTGATTTCAGCTCAGATCATGATCTCACAGTTTGTGGGATTGAGCCCCATGTGGGGCTCTAAGCTGACAGTGTGGAACCTGCTGGGGATTCCCACTCTGCCCCTCCCTAGGACCCTTCTTGCATGCACAACTGCTCTCCCTCTCAAAATAAATAAATAACCTTAAAACAAAAGAGGGGCACCTGGGTGGCTCAGTCAGTTGAGCGTAGGACTTCGGCTCATGTCATGATCTTACGGTTTGTGGGTTGGAGCCCCACATTGGGCTCTGTGCTGACAGCTCAGAGCCTGGATCCTGCTTAAGATTCTGTGTCTCCCTCTCTCACTGGCTCTCCCCTGCTCATACTCTGTCTCCCTGTCTCTCAAAAAATAAATAAATGTTAAAATTTTTTAAACAAACAGATTGTGGGGATCATAGTCCCCTCTTTTTGTTAAAAAAAAGAGAAGTATCCAGCATGAACAATCAATAGAATTGATTCTTGTCTGCTTGTACAGACAGGTAGTAAGGGATTGAAAAAATGGTATAATTTATTTTTATCCCTGTAAGATGATAATGATAGTACTCAAGAAGGCGCTGTGTTCTGGAACTGTTCAATCTTACTGGATAGATTTTAGTTGGAAAACTTCTTTAGAGAAGCCATTTGTTTCAATCATATCCCCTTGGCCTGTTGTGACTTGAAATAAGCACTGCATCCTCTTGAAATGAATGAGAACTTTTGAAGAGTTCAACCTTGGACATGAACTCTCTGTAAGCCTACTGTTCTATAATAAATTAACAGGTTGGTTTATAATGGGGACAGATCAAAACAGTATTTCTTGATTCTGGCTGCATCCTCTTAGCTAAGTAAAGCAACCAAAAACTTTGCAGTCTATGCTTTATGTGGCTTGTATTAGCCATCGTAATGAAATCATTTCATCTTATTAAAGACAGGAGATTGAGTCTTGGAGCTGATATTCTATAATAAGCAGTGTGGATTGATGAGATCTCGGTAAATAGCTCATACCTTTATTCTTCAGACTGTTTCCTCTCTTACCCTGCCTTATTCTCTTAGTGTCTGGAAAGCACATTCCAAGAAAATCCACTTGAAAACAAACAAATTCCTACAAATTTCTTTAGAGACTTATTTTAAACTTTAACTGCCAATAAATAGCTATAATTAGAACTCTCAGGGATTTTAGGTATTATTCGGATTCAAACACTATTTCATAGATGAGGAAGCAATTATTACAACATTTTATAAAATATTTGCGTTGGCTTAAGATTTTAGACTAATATATGAGATCTATGTCTTTTACTGTAACGTTTTTAAGTGCTCCACAGAGGTCATATTTGACTCAGATTCCCTGAAAGAGATATGGTTTTTCTATGTGAATATTATGTATGTATTATGAGCCAGTTATAATATGAAGTTCATCAGAATTAATAATGGAAGATAATTGACTATGATCCCCACAATCTGTTTGTTTAAATGTTTCTATCAAATGTGTATATTTAGTATTGTTGTCCTATATTCTTAGAATTGAACACACTGCATTATGTTGAACAATTAATTATTACATGAAAGCATGTCATCTTATACCATTGTATGTTGATAAGGGCCCAAAACAAGAGGACATAAGGCATATACAAAATTTTGTACTATTAAATATGTAAGGTAGAAACTTATACATAGGAATAAACACAAAATAATGATCATGGGCTATTCCAAGACAATTGTTTTAGATGTTAAAGTAGAATAAATAAATAAAGAATATAAATGCTTGGTCATAGAGTTGTAAAGTTTGAATAGATATAGTTAACTTCACATACTTAGTATAACAACGTGCAATTTATGTATAAAACAGATTATTGATTTGACTAAAATAAAATTTAAAAATATCTTAAAAGTAAACAAATGCAATACAATCTTGAATTTTGTATAATTCTTAAACTTTAATTTTTTTTAACATTTATTCATTCTTTGAGAGACAGAGTGCTAGTGGGCAAGGGGCAGAGAGAGAGGGAGACACAGAATCTGAAGCAGGCCCCAGGCTCTAAACTGATAACACAAGAGCCCGACGCGGGCTTAAACTCACAAACTGTGAGATCATGACCTGAGCCATAGTCCAACACTTAACTGACTGAGCTACCCAGGCGCCCCTAATTCTCAAACTTTAAAACCAGTATTTGTAATATACAGATATGTATGCCTAAACAATGTATTTTTAAATTTTTAAATGTTTGTGAACTTTATAAAAGTGGTATCTAATTATACATATTTTCTTAGGACTTCTGTTATTTCATTCATAATTATGTTTCTCAAAACCCAATTGAGAAATGTTAAAATGTTAAATGTCTTAAATTTTATAAACACAGAAATAAATATTAGGAAACATACAGAAAACGTATATAACAAATAGGTAAACAACTTAATAAATTCAAAAGTTATTTCTTTTTTTTTTAATTTTTTTTTAATTTAATGTTTATTTATTTTTGAGACAGAGAGAGACAGAGCATGAACAGGGGAGGGTCAGAGAGAGGGGGAGACACAGAATCCGAAGCAGGCTCCAGGCTCTGAGCTGTCAGCACAGAGCCCGACGCGGGGCTCGAACTCACGGACTGTGAGATCGTGACCTGAGCCAAAGTCAGACGCTTAACCGACTGAGCCACCCAGTCGCCCCTCAAAAGTTATTTCTTAGAAAATCTAATAAAATAGACAAAATTCTTTAAAATATATGATGAAGAAGGGGCCAATGTGAGAAAGACAAAAAGAGTGAGAAAAGCAGATAGAGAAATGAGACAAAATATCAATGACCATTAATATAGAGAATTTTGTTAATCCTACGGAAATATTGTGTATAACTCCTACCCTAGTTATAACTAATGCATCAAATACCATGTGAATGGAAGGCAGCATAGTGGCCACCCTCCCCTTACTCTTTACCAAAAAATGCTCTTTCAACACTTCATAATTAAGGAAAATTCTTATAGATAATCTTCATTAAAGTTAGTAAAATCTCTTTGAATTCTTAAAGTTCAAAGAATGAATGTTCAATTTTATCCATTGCTTTTATGCACTGTTGATATCATTGATTTTTGTCTTTGATCTGTTAAGATGATGAATTATACTTACTGATTTTCGGATATTAAAGTCAACCTTGCATTCTTGGAATAAACTCCATGTACTTAAGGGGTATTAGTTTTCTATATACAGCAGAATTTGATTTCCTAAACTTGTTTGGACTCTGCAACTATACTTCTGAGTGAGATTGTCCAATAATTATTATTTCCCTTCCTGACCTGAAGATGTTTGAATTATGATGGTTTTATTCTGTAAGCTGAGGTGGACTCCTTTTTATATCACCTGGAATAGTTTGTAAGCTTGGAAGTCTGTTTCTTTCATTTTGGTTACAACTCACTTAAAATCATCTGAACTTGGATATTTCTTTTGGGAGAGATTTTAAATTACCCTTTCAGTATATTTTAGAATTATTCAGGTATTACATTTCTTCTGGAATAAATTCTTTATGTTCTATTTTTCTGTGAATTTTACCTTTTCTCCAAGTTTTCAAATTGGTCACATAATGTTGCTCATAATAAAATTTTATCTTAGCACCAGTGGCATTATAGCCAAGTGTTTTTTTTTACCTTACTAACCAGTTGCCATTTTGCTTTTTTTGTCATTGGATTTTCTAAAATTTTATCATTTTATTGATCATTTGTAGTGAACTTACTTTTCACTTTGTTGATCATCTCTGTAGTTTTTCTTTCTTTTGAGTAATTTCTTCTATCTTTATTATTCAATATTTTTGGTTTTATTTTGCTGTTTATTTTTTATAGTCAAGATAGATGTTTATTAGGTTTAAATATTTCTTCCCTTTGAATATAAGCCATTAAAAAGGACATAAATTGCTCCATTTAAGTACTGTTCATCTGTACCATCAAAGTTTTTCATATATATTATTGTTTATTGGTAACTACTAAATATTTGCTAATTTGGGGGCACCTGGGTGACTCAGTTGATG